>NW_010248023.1:92751-148871 GCF_000690775.1 Eurypyga helias
TAACCCGAGGCTACATAAAGACTGAGTCTAGTATATCTTGCAGATTTAGGACCAACAAGTACCTGTACAGCAAGGTTATACAGTTCGACAATATGTACCTACCTAACATTTTTTCCAGGAAATTGTGTACCTGATTAATTTCAAGCCATTTTTGCAGCATAGTTTTCCAAGATCTTTACCATAATTTTAGTAGTTTCAGATGACTGGGCAGTGTTTTGTAACAATTTTTTTCTCCTGAATTTATTTATATTCACCTTTTCAAATGTCTGTGCACATAAAGAATGAAAGAGATGATGTTTATTTGACAAACATGTCTATGAGATGCCTATAAAAAATGTTCCCTTAGATGGAAATAAGGGTAAAAAACCCAGTTGTTCTAATATAGGAGAAAAGGAGCACTCAAAATTTTGCTGGAGTTGGAGAAGCACTGACTGGCATTTGGAAAAAATGGAAATAAACTCTCATGTAGAAGAATTTGTAGTCATTCAAGCCAGTCAAGGGTCTTAACGAAATTCACAAGAACAAAACAGGACCTCACACAACAGTAGACGAAACTGAAAGCTGATAAATGGGAGTCCTTTATCTTGGGATATGAAGGAAGAATTTGAAATAGCCCATCCATTTTTGAGATTACATGTTAACTTCAATACTCAGGGAAAAAACAGATACCACTGAACACAGGTCAGTTAGATCTAGTCAGTCTGTAATAGTAGCTCAGAAATAGGCAAAATGTTAGCACCTGTGAAAGCTGGACTATAAAACTATGTCAGTCAGTTACAGTTACATAACAGTGTGAATCTGATAATGTCATAGAATCATAGAATGGTTTGGGTTGGAAGGGACCTTAAAGACCATCTAGTTCCAACCCCCTGCCATGGGCAGGGACACCTTCCACTAGACCAGGTTGCTCCAAGCCTCCTCCAGCCTGGCCTTGGACACTTCCAGGGATGGGGCATCCACAGCTTCTCTGGGCAACCTGTCCCAGTGCCTCCCCACCCTCT
The DNA here is from genome assembly GCF_000690775.1 of Eurypyga helias. Classification (NCBI taxonomy): domain Eukaryota; kingdom Metazoa; phylum Chordata; class Aves; order Eurypygiformes; family Eurypygidae; genus Eurypyga; species Eurypyga helias. The sequence goes on from NW_010248023.1 coordinate 93,753, forward strand.
CCGGGAAGAACTTCTTCCTGATATCTAATCTAAACCTCCCCACTTTCAATTTAAACCCATGTCCCTGTATAGATCAGTGGTGTGTTGTTATCTGCAACATAAGGTCAGACACAGGCCAATAAGACGCAGAGCTATTTTCCTCTTATTTTTTCAAATTTTTTCTCAGACAACTCTTGTATTACATTGATAAGAGTCCAGTGCTTACATGTCAGTACCACTTAGGAAACCTGCTTTTGGTAGCAGAGACTCAGAAACTGATGCAGATCTTCCTGGTGTACCATTTTCATGCGTGTGAGGTTGCCAAGTTGTATAAATCCAGAATAAATCATGAATGACTCTTTTCTATCATTCCATGTGTCACTTACATTGTTTATGTGTCTATTTTGAGACACCAAACCTCCAGAGAACGGAATGAGGTTCATATCCATGCCATGTCCCTGATCCTACAAGAAGAGGAGCGTTTTCCCACCTTCTCCAGCACAGTATCTACTTACCTGCTCAGCTTTGAGCACATCAGTGACTTGGGAGTTCTTGCAGGAACTCATGTGCATGATAACCCTGGGAAGGAGCTGGACGAGCAGAAACTTGTAGGACCTCCTGCTGATGTAGGAATGGTCTGTCAGAGGACAACAGGGTGCACTAGTGGGCAAGGGAGTTCACTGTGTTTATATGGAAGGAGAATGACTACTAAAAAATGAAGAAATGGGGCCTGACTCTACTCTCAGATATTATGGGAATCCCCGGCCTAAAAGAGATAGAGTGACATTTATGCAGAGGTGGCTTAAAGGGAATGACACCCTGGTTCACAGCCTTTACAGGGTTCGTCTTTTCACATACATCTGAGAGCAGAATCGGTGAAGAAGGTGAGTTAATAGTACATAAGTAAAATTGAAGCCTACAGCAATTAAATTAAAAGCTAAAAAGATTTGGAATGGTAAAACTGAATACATTTTAATTGAACATAATTCTATTGAAGACTATTAAATTACCACAGTGGAATAGAAGCACAAAAAAACATGATAATGAGTTCCTGAATGAAAATTTTAAATGGATAAACTGAAAAATTGCAGGTACCCCGGTGTATGACATGCAGAGTGCTCATGATATGAGAACATGAATTATTTATATCTTCTTTAAATGTAGAATGTAAATTTGTTTTGAATTAATTTCTATTGGGAAATCACTACACAGTAAACATAACTGTCTCTTAGGGGGATGTTTTTTCCTTCTAATTATTATTATTATTATTTTATCATATTGTTGTTTGGAGAGGGGAAGAAAAAATGGCAAATGCTATAGTAGTAAGTGATTTAAGTAATGGTTATATCAAAAGAATGCAGTGCTTTACTTTGGGGTGAAATACACTGTAAGCTAGACAGCTGCTAAAGTAACTGAGGACCCATAGACTCCACTTCACTGTTGATCTGCTGAGATATAGAGGTTGGTATCTCTTTGGTTTTCATACAGCAAGTAGGTCAGTAGACTAGTAGGATCTGTGAGAGGGTCTGGCTAGTGCCTTATTACTGTTGTGGTCTGTGGGATGCAGAGGCAGACCCAAAGCTTCTGCTGAGGCAATTGTGGCTATAGACATGATATAAGAATGGAGGAAAAACTGTTGTGAGTATGGAGAGACTTGTTGAAGGAATGGGCCATCATTATTGCTACCTTTACCCTGTTTTCTGTGTTTTCACCTGTACAGGTGTGTTCAACAGTAGGGGAAATGTATCATTTTGGGGGAATTAGGACAAAGAGGTGCCTGTTTGCATTGTTTTAGTCAAGTGATTATTGCTTTGCCTTTGCAATACTCCCTCTGGAGCAATGTGCAGGTAAGTTTAGGGTAAACTCACTGAGGAATTAGGCTTTCCCAGCTGTGTTTTGTACTCCTAAATTTAGAAAAACTAAGGAAGAGAGCTTCTTTTGCCTTCAGTGGGAACTTGTGTTTGAAGGTGCCTGAAGTATTTTTGTCTAGGACAGAGTTACTGTGACTGAAGTTTTTGTTGTTTAGCCTGACCTTTGCAAACCTTGCTACTCATTTCTAATGACACTGGTCATTCTCTCTCACCCCAGGTAATAATGATACCTTGTGGGTAACATTATATAGCAAACATTAATTTTGAGTGGCAAGTGAAAGATTAAAAATATTAAATTATTTTGCTACATATAATTCACTGGTTTTTCCTTACTTCTACCCTTGACTTGCAACCCATCTCAGTCTGTAGCTCCTCACTAGTTGTAAACTAGGTTCTGCCCATGCTCAATCCTCTGACACCGGAAAGATGATGAGCTAAAAATGTAAAGATTTTTGTTCTTATTATTTTGGAACAACTGTTCTCCCATTTTCTGCTGTTTTCTTTTCATGGACCATTAGCAGCTTCCAAAGGCAATATCCTTTCACTGTCACACTATGCCATGGGGTGCCATTTCAACAACTTCAGACGAGGGCATTAAGTACAATTCTGGATGAGAGTCAGAGCATAACCAAATAAAAATAATAAAGGAAAGCTTGTAAGAGCAATTTGGAATGCTGTCCTGTGCTGAATTCATTTGCAGCTTAGCAGAGAGCTACCAATCACTGGTGATCAGTGCAACACTCCGCAGCACCTTATTTAATTGTAAAGTATTTCATACCCTAAGAAACATCACTGTTCATTTGCTTTTCCTTTTTCGGTGATCATCTTCGCTGAATGCTGAGCGGTGAATCAGTGGGAGGGGAAGAAAATCCATGTTTCTAATTTGAGGAGAATAAAAATGGACTTCTTTTTGTTCCTTTCCCTTCCCCTTTGCAATTAATCTGGATTTACGCATTTCTTAGGATTGTTAAAAAAAAAAAAAAAAGAATCTAGGAAGGTGGGAAAACCCACGCATAACCATTTGGTAAATTTCTCCATGCATAAAGGTCAAATTGTGGCAGATGTTGCATGCAGGTCCAAGCCAAAGCATGCTCCCAGACAGCGGTAGAACTGTGGGGCAGAAGCAATTTCCTTTAGCTCACCTCCCAGGGAGACAGAAGAAGGACTATTGTACAGGTCCTCACAGCACCCCATGCTTTGTGGAGTACTCGGGCTACCTACGTTCATTGAAATAGCTCCTAAATTGTCACTGAATGATCTGGCACTGGGTTTTTGCATTCAATACTTGCACAAATTATTCATTCTTTATAGTGGGAAGATCTGTAAGGTGCATGTTGAATGGGCTGCTTGGAGCTGGAGTCGAGGCAGCCTCTGACTCTGATGCTGCATTCCCTCTCTGCACCTCTTTGGTGGTGATGGATATGCCACTTAGCAGGCACTGCTTGGAAGTGTGGTGCGGAGATCCGTGTAGAGCTTGTCAGCTGGAGAGCAGATCAGTCAAGAAGCTTAAGCATAGGACTGGGAGGTAGCTGGGATGGTTGCTGTCTTGGCTATGCTGATAGATCACTTTGGGTTAGGTACTTAACATCTGTGTGTTCTGCTTTCTTCTTCTGTAAAAGAAGGCTAATTTCTCTACTCCTGGATGTCAGAGATTTCTCTAGCCCTGGCCTGTGTAATAATATCTTAATGCCAACACGGAAGGTGCTGGGACACTCTGTGAAGTTTTGTAAAGCACTATGACCTTGTGTTGGGCTAGGTGTTACCTGCCTTGCTACCAGAGTGTTTACATTTGGTTTGCACCCTTACATAAAATACAGTTTTATATTTCTCTGTTCAACAATGTTGAGACTCTTGTCATTTTTTCCTTAAAACATGAAGTATTTCACCTTGACATGGGAGGCTAGGCAAGGGTGTCTAGTGCTGGAATAAAAGGCACACTGGACGTAAGACTGGAAATGCTTGGGCTTAAAGTGAAGACTAGGACAGTCCTAGACATTCCCTTGTCTCAGCTCCATCGAAGTAGTACAGATTACTGATCCTAATATGATTGTTTTAGTTTCTTTTTTTTTACTTCTCTGAAATTTCCAGTCCTTTTTCGAACTCATATAGACTTTCAGTTTCTCCAACACCCCTTGACATAGAGATCTACAGCTTAACTACATCCTGTGTGAAGAAGCATTCATTTCAGTTAATTCTGAACCAGCCATTGTTAGTTTTGTTTCATATGCCCTGCTTCTTACACCGGAAGATACAGCAGGGTTTTGTTCCCTGTATCACAGTGTCACTCATGCTTTTGTAGATTTCTTTAGATGCCCACACCATTATCCCATGCCAAGGTAAAAGATCTCCAGTCTGTTTAGCCATTCCTTTTACAAAAAATTGTTATAGAAAAGCTGTCTCCTACTCTTGACCACCCCTGCCACCATTCTCTTTGTATGTTCAGTTCCACCATATTCTTTTAAAGGAGGGGGAGTTTGGAGTTGCAAACAACATGCATGAGACCAGCACATTCTGGGTTTGTAAAATGCTATACCTGAACCTTTGGCTTGTCCTCTGTGACAAGTCCATCCTTCATCCTTGTTGTGGATATCCCATCCCTGGATGTCTTCAAGGCCAGGCTGGATGAGGCTTTCAGCAACCTGGTCTAGTGGAAGGTGTCCCTGCTCATGGCAGGGGGGTTGGAACTGGATGATCTTTAAGGTCCCTTCCAACCCAAACCATTCTGTGATTCTATGATCCATTGAGTTGCATTGCAATTATTTCAGGTGGGGCAATGATATCGTTCCTGTGGGTGGAGGTATATGACATCCTGGCGCTGCATGACAGAACAAATACTTACTGCCACTGCCAGTCTGAGCAGGAGAGGAAGGAGACGTCCAGACCAGCATGGCTTCCTCTCCATTCTGCCTCATTTGCCTCTCTGCCTGCTTTATGATTCCCCACATTTTATTTGTCACCTTGGATTATTTTCCTCTTATCGTACATTCGCTAGAAAAGCAAAAAGCCTCTCTAAAACTGCTGGACTGAAAATGAAATATAGGATGGCTGCAGGCTATGTTTTTCTTTGCTGGGAAGCACTACCATGATAATTGTTTCTACAAAAAAGAAACTACCACTCTGGAAAAAGAAAAAAAAAAAAAGACAAAACAAAAACCCAAACACCCTCTGTTTGCTTGAACCTACCATAAACTATTGCTGGTAATTATAGAAGCTGACTGCACAACAGCTTAATTTGACTTAATTGGCAATTTTTTAAAGCTGCAACACAATAAAAATAGAAAAGGAACTCAGTGCACAGGTTCTAGAGATGTTAAATTCCACTTTACAAAAAAGCTGTAAACCTTCATGCAACGTGTTGGCTTGTAATTCACTTCAGTTGGTTATGTTTATTTCTTCTTTTCATTTTTTTCTTCTGTTGTGATATGAAAGTGTAGAAATATGCAGCAGTGTCTGAAAGAAGACTAAGATCTGCCTCTTGCTCTCAGTGCTGGTTCCAGTCTGACAAAAATGTTTCACAGTGAAAGATTATAGAGAGGGAGAGAGATCATCTGCTAGTCTTATTACTTTGTTAATTGCCACAGGGTTGGGGTTTCCTTCTTTTTCTTTCTTTTTTTTTTTTATTTTTTAAGTGACTAGTAATTCTAAATGACAAATTCTTTTGTTCTCCCCAAACATTTAAGGAAATGGTGGTGCACTGGAGAGACAAATCCTTTTTGAGCTACAAATTTATCCGTTGTGGGTTTAACTTTAAATAGATTAGTAGTCCCCTTTAAGTCAATTGAGCTTTAGTGGGTATTACAGAAAATTAAGCCATCTGTACACACTACCAGTGAGATGATTTAATTACACAATGTTCTGATATGGTAAGAGAACAATTTATATTAAGTCAATGTTTATTTATTTGAATGTGAGCTGAAGATTGTATATTGTAATATACAGATATTATACAAGTTGGTGTGATGACAGAATGAATTGATTTATACCATAAGTACCTAAAGGATGCAAATTTATGCACATAGTTAAAATATCAAGTAATGATCTGCAAAAGTTAAGAGTCAGATTTTACATCCACCACCCCATTTTACTACTCTCCTGTCCCATATGAAGCATCTAGTCCCAGCTTCTTGGAGAGTGGCCCTGGCTATGGGCGTCCCTCAGAGCTCACCTAAGCCCTTGTCTGAGTGCAGTACTGTAGGTGGAGGGAACTTGGGAAGGACCTGGGGCATCTTGCAGCTGATGGATTCTTCCTAATGGATGTTTTCCTGTTGATACAGTTTACTACAGCCGTAGGCCAGGCAAAAAATCAGAGAGTCAGTCCACTCACCCCATGCATAAACACAATACTGCGGAGAATCTACTCCAGACCTTAACGTTAGTCCTCTTTCAGTGTCAGAAAACAGATTCTGAAATTCACCTAAAAGAGTTCAGGCTTAAGAAGGGTGGGTATGTGAAGGTGATTTTAAGCTACATTTCAACTTCCTTAGTCCTAGAGTTGGTGCACATCACAGGCTGAAGTTGCCTGGCTTCATTTGACTTAGACAGTCACCAGTAGATAAGATTGGGCTCCTCCTGTGACTGACTCTAAGTCACTGGTTCCCCAGTACAGCTTTGCCACAATGCCTTGGTGGCTTAAGCTGATTCCAAAGTTGTCAATAGAAACACAGGAATCATCCCAGTGTGAAGTTACAGTAAATTTCTAGTAGAAAATGCCAGACAATCCAGGTTTTCGCAGTCAGTTTTAGCTCTTTTCCATTGGGAAGAGGTGGCTAGCAACAGGACTGGGGCTGGACCTTTTAAATCATTAACACTCCCAACCTGCATATTTATTACCTGCCAACTGGCAACACCAAAGTGATTTATCTGATGTGTTCATTGAGCAGCGGAGAACCATGCAGCCTGATTCCTAAGAAAAGAGAACATAACGGAGATTGTGCTGTTATCTACTGAAATTTGCTAAAGGAGGTATGGGAGAAAGTAGAAAAATCCTATCTCAGACTGTGAAAGGAGAGACACCCATGTTATGGGTGACCGTTACAGTATTCCCAAGGCAGATGTAGATACATGTGTTGTTCTGACGAAATGTATCAGAGGATAGCATATCTGATGGAAGTTACACAATAAAAAATTAGATTTGTTGAGGTCATAAGGATACTCAGTCAACAGAGAAAACTCTGTATCCAAAGCACTTTCCCAAAACACAGCCAGGTCTTATTATGATCCAAATATAGTGACTCAAAATGGCAAAAAATAATTTAAACAACCAAGTGAGAATTTCTTTGAGAGAGTCCAAATCTGGAGCATTCACCTTACTTTCATGATGACAGCATTTTAGCCAGTAACCTGTTATTTTTCTTTTCTTCTAAACTGGAAGTACCACAGAGGGGGGCACAAAACAAAGCAAAACAATCATTAGTATGTGCACTTCAAGGGAGTAAAGCAGTATGTACTTACAGGAGCACAGAGAATTAAATGATTCCATGAATTTTTTCAAGGGTCATGGAAGGCTAAATACGGATTTCACTGAAAGTTACTGTCAAGTTTTTTATGACCTGAGCTGCTTTGATGTCCATAGCTGGGATATTCCTGTTGCCACACAAACGAAAAATTGGAAGTTTTGGATCCAGGCACGATTTAGTGTCTTCACTTGTTAGTGAAGATTAATTTACATGTTGATTTGCATATGCTTATATTTTTTTGTCCCCATTATATGTGTTTCTGGAAAAAAAAAATTCTTAGTGTGTGTGAGTTGCTCCCCTAACCTAAATATTCATTTCTTCTCCTGTACATTGACATTGCCTCTGGCTAAGACAACTGCAGAGAGCCAATGAATGTGTAAGGTGGAAGGAAGAAGCTTTCAGCTTTCTAAATTTTTTTCCCCTCCAGACATTGAGGTTTCATTTTTTATTTCATGTGGGAATTGCAAGCACATGCTACGAGAAAAGCATGACCCCAGCCATCGCAAATATTTGGCCCTATCGATTTTGTTACTTGGTTTCACTTATACCTGTCCAGAAAACTGGACCAATTGGCCCAAAACCACAGCTGGAATGAGTCAGAGCTGTTCTGCTGTCTTCAGAGGGCCTGTAGCATGACTGAGGATGTGGCCTCAGTTTTTTATGGATAAATTATTTCATGATGCTCAGAATTGTACTTTTCTACTGGTGAGTCAGCACAATGGGAAGCATCTTGGACGTGGTGTATCTGTCTTTTCAGTCGTGTTACTGAAGCATCTCTTGTTCTTCTGAAGGGACTGTCTCTCAAGAGTGACTACACATGGTATGGATAGCATAGCTGTAGACCAAGGAAGTTATATAGGCAGAAATGGAGCGCAGATACAGTAACTTCTCAACACATCAGTGTACGGTTATGTTCACATTTCTGGGTATATTGCTCTTTTGTAACTATGCCAGGGTTAAGTATCTTTGACTCAAGAAGCTTCTTTGATTTTAACTAAAGTATTGGCTTTTTGCCTATGCTCTCTAAACTGTTGGGCTTTCATGGGGAGGTCAAAATGATCTGAATTTTCTTGGACTTAAGGCAAAGTCAACCTGTTTATTATGAACATTGAATTTTTCCTAGATTTTTTTCACTCTACTGTGTTGGTTTTAGTGCTCACTAAACCATGACATCTACATAAAGCTTGGCAGATCTGCTTAAACTAAAACAGCAGAAAGAATTGTTGAAAAACTCGGCTGTGAGTTGTGGATTGTTATTTGTTTTTACCTCGCTCAGAGTCCCCTAGAAAGAGAGCTGTAATTTACTGTGTGTTATTATACTACTCAAGTGTTGTAAAGAGCTTCATTTAAGAAAAAATGTAGAGTAGTCATCCACCAATGAAAGGCAGTATTTCACATTTAGTTCAAACAGTTATGTGCCAGAGACCCCACAATGGTCAGAAATGCTCTGTAGTGATTTTGTATTCCTTAATGTACCACAGGTTTCATGCTTGGATATCTTACATTTCATGACTGAACTTTCCTTTTTCTATCCTCTGCTGTGCTATGCTATGTGTGATCAGAATAGGATACTCAGGGTCTCTTCTTAAATTTCTTAATAACCAGATGGGATTTACCGCTCATTCTTTTAATTTCTTATTTCAAGCTGGGTGACATCATAACCCAATGGCTTCTGTTCACCCTCCTCCTATATACAGTCCTTGTTATGAAAGACATAGCTCCTTCACTCAGGAATTAACTGTTAATGAACCCTTTGACCATTAGTGACAATTCGTTCTCAGGGGTAGCATGTAAATATGCTAATGGAGTCAGGTTGAGATATCTTCAAACAACAAATCTAAGGATTTACAGCTCCACACCTCAGAAATACAGCAGACACCTCACTATTCTTCACCTTCTAGAATGTCCAGAGACCTTCCAAAGACTGAAATGGGAAAGGATTTTCCCAATGTCACAAGCTCCGGTGAACATGGAGGTGAGAAAGGAGTTTCTCTTTAAAGTTTACAGGGGTGTGAGAATCAGTCTCCAAGGGGGGATCACTTATCAGCTTTTTCCGTGGGAAGAAATATGATTCTTTTTCCAAACTATGAGGTTTAGATGTACAATATTTAAGCCAGTGAATAATAACAAACTGTGATATACATTAATTCTGGAAGTAATACTTTGGTGTTGGCTTTAATGCAGGCACTATAGCAAGTACTGACCTGATGGAGCAGGTAGTATATAGTAAGTGGTACCACAGTACAGTAGTATCCCAGGCAGATGAGAACATCATTGAAGACCTTGATTTCATTCTTGACTCCGTCACAGCGCTTTTATGTGACCATGGACAGGACATTTCATCTGACGGTGACGAATTTTTTTATAATTCTGTCAATTTATTTCTTGTTTCATTTGGATTATGAACCCTGTAAGAAGGAAACGCTCTATGCTCCACAATGACAAAGAAACTTGAAGAACAATAATGTAATCTTACCACATTTTATCATTTTAAGAGGCTGACTCGGTTCAGTCAGATGCAGGATGAACTCTGAAGGGCATGTACTTCATGACGCTGTGTGTGGTCTGAAATCTTATGCAGAGACAGAATGAAATCCTGATACTTTAATGAAGCTTTAGGTATGAGGAATAATACGCTGTCGTATTAAATGACGGTAGTGAGTTATTTCACCAATTTGCAAGTTCCCATAACGCTGTAAACAAAAATTAAAAAGCCTTACCCTTGGAAGACTTTGAAAAAGAATCAAATCATACAAAACCCCTTGTATCTGAGAATAGCCTAAATAGAAGAGTTGCAATATTATCACAATAATTTCAAAGTAAAAGGATAAAGCTAGGAAGCCAAGTATTTCATAATGAATGCAGCATATAGCTTTTAAACAGGGCTAACATATGGACCACTAATGTGAATGTGAATGCAAATTAGATACTTTTGATTGCTTGAAATAAAGTCAGCAGAATCCAGGCTTCAAAAAGCAAATTGTGTGGATTTAACTACCTGAGTGCCACAGAAAGAATATTGTTCCTACAATATTTCCATATGAAACAAGGTAATGAAGCTAATTAAGCTAATTCTAAGGCAAGCTGCCCTAGATAACTTGAAGATGAATGTATGTTTTCTCTGGCCTGCCTTTTTTTTTTTTTTTCCTTTTGGTTTACCTGAGTTTTTCAACCCTGGTTTGTTCACAGTTGCTGTGCAAGGTACCTGTTATGTTTAGAGGTGATGCAAACATGTTGCTTTTGGGGAGAAGTAGTACAACTGGCTGAAATAAGTCATTGGGAACTCCATAGCTCATAAAGTATGAAGCAAATTTGGCAGATAATGTGGTAGGGTTTCTAACATGTTCTGGCTCAGGTAAATAAAGGGAGAAAATCAGGTTTCCCTAAATCTCTGAAGTGCTGGTGTGATGTAGCTCAGCAGGACATACTCTGTACCCAACCTTGCCGGGCTGCAAGCAATAGGAAAACTGGAGAGTAATGTCTATTTTCTCCATGAGCCATCGCCCTTCTTGCAAAAGCAGCAAGCTGGTCTTGGTGAGAAGGAAAAACATGAGGGCTGCCTACCACCCTGCAGCTGGCACGACTCGCCCCAGTGCAGCAGCTATGTCATACCCTCTCTGCGAGCCGCAGTTCGCAGGGGCAGCAGCAGCTACTGCCAGGAGCTCTTGTGATGGGTGGGCATGGGGCTGCATATTCCAGCTCCAAGTCCCACTTGCCCGTTTTTACAGCAACATCTTAGGCTCTGCCAGAAGACTCAAGAGATGACTTTATTCACCACACCTCCTGATTCACAGCCACCTTCTGTCAAACCATTTTTCCTTCATCCAGGGACACCAGCTATGTTCCAAACTGCTGTCCACTCCAGTGAAACCAGCTCTTTAGTTCCCCTCACAGCCACTATTTCTTCACACCGTCAGACATCTCGGCTCCCAGCCCTGTCCTGACTGTGCTCAACATGACCACATCCGCACCCATTTACTGCTGACACTTCTGTGCTGGGTACTCCCCCGACACCTTCCTGCCACATCTGGAGACCTCCTCAGTGCATTGGAAGCCTATGCTGGTTTTTAACATCCTTTTCATACGTGGCCAGGCACAGGGGTAACCAGCCCAAACCTCTACAGGACCTGTCAGGTTTGGGCAGTTGTATTAACTCGTTGCCGTAACTTGAAGAAGAGTGTACTGATCCCAAACTGAAGTTTAAGGGAAGAGGAAAATGACTAAATGAGCTCATTTACATGTTTGCCAATCACTTGCCAATTTGCAAATATGTGAATTAGCGCATTCTGAAATCTGCATAAATTCACACATGGAGCTGTGCAAGACTTGGCAGCTATGAAACAAAAAAGAAAAAAATGTATTAATGGCTGTGCAAAAAGGAAAGGAAACTGGTTCCAGAATACAAATGTCTTTATGACTTTATGAAGAATGGGAAAATGGCTTTTGAACCTCAGATTGCTTGTCAGATTCAGAACTGTTAAAAACAGATGCAACTCTCTTAGTATCACTGGTATCCATTTGTATAAATCCTGAAACTGCGCTTCATGATTCAAAGCATTGACTTGGGTTCTCTTCTTTCTTCAGAAACCGTAAAAAAACAGTTGAAAAGACTAGAAAGAAAAATTCTTATGAGAAGAAAAATGCAGTGGATGAGGCATTGGCTAGCGTTAGTCAAGCGTTTTGGAGGATTCTCTGTCCCCTAAACTGCGTTCCACACCAGCATTACTCACCCCTGGCTGTGCACATGCACCCTGGAAATTATTTTGATTAAAACAAACGACATTTCTAACTTATGGCTGTGTTAAAATTTAAATTTTTACTGTTGTTGCACTCATGTTTGCATGTGGAGCTTAGCTACCGAGGACACTGAGCCCAGGCTGCAGCCTGTCTTGCAGTTTTCCTCCAGCGACATCCCTGAGAGCAAGCAGGCATGTGGCGTTGCAACTAGATCTCCTCATCCAGCGATCGGTCTTATTTGGGGTCATTTCTCCCCTTCTCTTCAGAAACGTGTAGCAGCTTGAAACAGGAGCAGCCCCTTCCTCTCCACGGGGTGCTAATTTTGAAGTAGGTGTTTGCATCCTCACTTATTTCAGGGATGGCTGCTTCCAGTTGGACAGGTAATGCATAATCCTCATCGTCTCTGCCTTCCCAAGTGCTGCTGCCTCCGCCTAGTTATCTCTCAGCAGGCAAAATGGGCTGGTAATGTCAGTGAATGACAATGATTTGGGCAGTGTCAGGCTATACCACACGTTTTTATTAGCAGAGGTGTAACCGTCACGGATAGGCAGGGCAAGGAGTGATTTAGGGCATATGTAGCTATACAAGAGGGAGCTGATGGTATTTTATGCTAACAGAATTGGGCTGTTGTCAGTATATTTTGCTTTACCTGTAAAGGTTGGATTAACACTACCAAAAAAAGCACACTGTCACTTTCAAAAAAATGAGAAGTGCTTCGCTAGTCCCAGCTCCTGTTATTGTCACACAAGCTGCTTCGTTCAGCAGTGGGTTTGACTTCTGTTGTCACAACCACCATCTTTTACGAGTTGAAAATTAAAGGCACAGAGCTGTGGGCAATGTGGTGATCTAGTATCAGTGTGAGGGGTCACAGGAATCTCTTTTTGAAAATACCTTATTATAAGCAACTGCTTTTTGACTGGGATGCAAATGGTCAGTTGGGCTGGAGTTATCTCAACTCCTAAAAGCAAGACAGAAAATAAGGAAAGTCAAACTTGCTATTATACACAAACTTACTTTAGATTAAAATTGTCTTGGTTTTGCAAAACTGCATTGTTTTACTGAGAGCATTTTTTTTTAATTATTATAAAATGAATATAATCTTTAGGGAAATTTAGGAAAGCAGGAGTGCTGTCAGATATTGTAGGCTGAATTTTTAAAATTCAACTGAAAATGACAGAGCATCTTCATTCTGAAGTGCCGAGATACCACTGACTTCAGGAACCTTGCTAAAGTTTTTTGTACCATTAGATGCACAATATTCACAGACTCGCGTTTCCTAGAAAAAATGGTTCCAAGTTAGTCCCTGGTTACACCCACTACAGGAGGATGTATATTTAAAGGACTGTTCATTAGGAAAAATGTGAGGGTATGATATAAGGAGGAAAGACGATGTAAAAGCTAGTACTTTGTTGTACTTCCAAAATATCTGAAGAGACTTGCAGCCCTCAAAGTCTTTCAGATTCTTCCTTTCCTGATTTAAATGTCATACTCCATGCTGAATATGCTTAGATACTGCGGTCACTGACTACCTTGTAGACTACAGTAATTAATCTAGTAATGCTCCCCTTGGCGTGGATGACACAACTGGGAATCTGTCCAGGTAGAGACAATTATGTAGAAGCAGAGAAACATAATCCTTCTGTCCCTGAAGTGACACAGTACTTATCTGCCACTGTTCCTATGTTTCTTCTTGTGAGAGTCAGCAACTATTTCAGTTCTCTCATTTTATTTACTTTCAAGTCATGATTAGATTAGAGAATTCTGTTATTGCCTCCCTCCCTTAAAATCCAGGAAACCAGAGCTGAGCTGATTCACTCTTTAAAGATCATTTAATTGCCTTAATGAGTTTGCTTGATTTTTCAAATCTCCCGTGAAGTCACAGGCAGAAGTCGAAATGGTTTTATTTGCCTTGGAGAAAATATAACCACTTTGTACTAAACAAGTGGTTTACGTGCGTAACAACAAAGCATGCACAGCCTCATCTGTCCACAGCGATGATGAGGGGGCTCACAAACTGTCAGTAGCACCTGGTGATGTGCACATGTAAAATCTAGTTTACAGACGGAAATGCTCCAGATTTTCAGCAACGCTAAGTATTCTCAACCTGAAGCAGGGTGGAGCTGAAGGGGTAGAATATCTTGGCAGAACAGGAGCATTGTTATGCAAAGCTATTCATGCAAATATTCGTGTGTGGGATGGTCAACTCTGGGCAATTTGCTCTTGTATAGGTTTTATTTCTGATCCTCTGAAAATAGGTTCTCTGTTCTTCAGAAAGGAAGGGAAGACGATGGGCCTGAGAAGGACAATGTGCAAAGTCTTGCCCTGCTTCAGACTTCCCAGGCAGTCTAAAGCAAGTAATTTAAGCAAGTAATTTATCTTCTCTGAGACTTTGTTGCCTACCTGCCTAAGAAAAGTATAGTGCACAAAGATAAATCCCTTAGAGGTTGTGGAGTGCTCAGAAGCTGTTATAATGGAGGTGATGGCTGTGCAAAATATTGCAGAAATAATTGCAACTGGCCAAGGGTTATGCATAATCTCCATGCCCTTCAAGTATGTACGTTAACTTCGGATAAAGATTTCTTGTCCAATTTCTGAAGCAAATAGGTGTCAGTGGGTCTATCTGCGCTTTTGCAGGCTTTAAGACTTTGCTGCCTCTCCAGGCTTTTTGAATTAAAACACAGGAGAATTGTTTTGCATTTAAAACTAGGATGTATCCTATCTGCAAGTGAAGCACATAGCAGACATGGAGCTACTCTGCAATCACTTAAAATGCCGATCTATAACAATTTTGGAAATCCCATATGTAATCTTATCTGTGAGACAAAATATAGTACCATTCTGTGGAGACACAAAATTTCCCTGCACTGTAGACCTTACCCTAGCTGAAGAGGGGCTTACTGGATAGCCAAGCAGGAAATGGACTCGGTGGATCTAGATAAGCATCTTCCCAGCAAACGTTATCTAATACCATTCTGTGCTCAGGCTCCCAGCTGAGGCTATTTTGCAAAAGACGAAAAGGGCATGAGTGATCACCCAGAGATTTGTTCCCCTAGTAGGAAAAAATGGCAGGGGCTGAGCAGGTCAGAAGAGTCTCCAAGCCGTGTGGGGCCATGTGAGAGCATGGGAGCTCAAGGGCAAAGGTTGACCCAAGGCAAGCAACCTGAGAAAGCCCTTTCAGTGGGCTCCTGTGCTTCCCCAAGGGTGAGATTTCTGTGAGGCCAGTGACATGGCCATTGTTAGCATTTTTTAGAGAGCAAGGAAAACGAGGCACGCAGCCAAGCACTGCAATGCCTACTTTGCCTGTTTCCCTGACTCCTGGACTGCTGAATTATTTGGGTGTGGAAAGAAGGAGCTCTAAGCAGGGGTGATGGTCACCTTCCTGCCCTTTACTCTGCTGTGCTGGATTGCTGCACATGGGACCACCAGCAGCCAGGCCTGGTGCTTGGGTCTGCCAAAACCCCTTACTGTAAGACTTCCATAGTACTAGATGTGCAATGCAGGACTTAAAATAACTCCTCTTGCTCTCTTTCTTTATTCTGTCTCATCTTCTCTGCAAAAGGCTGCATTTCAGGCACAATAAAGCACTTACATGTGTATTTACAATAGCTATATACACTTAATAAGGGCATTTCATAATGTATCATAGAATCACAGGAAAGTTTGGGTTGGAAGGGACCTTAAAGACCATCCAGTTCCAACCCCCCTGCCATGGGCAGGGACACCTTCCACTAGACCAGGTTGCTCCAAGCCTCATCCAGCCTGGCCTTGGACACTTCCAGGGATGGGGCATCCACAGCTTCTCTGGGCAACCTGTCCCAGTGCCTCACCACCCTCTCCGGGAAGAATTTCTTCCTGATATCCAATCTAAACCTCCTCACTTTCAATTTAAAGCCATTACCCCTTGTTCTGTCACTACAGGCCCTTGTAAAAACTTCTTGATGCTTTAGCCTGTTACAGTGAGAACACTTTTAATTTTTTCTTCTTTTGTATGTCAGCACTGGCCCTTCCTTGATCACAATTAGAGAAAATAAGGGTAAGAAATAGAACATAATCAAATACAATCTTTTACATTTCCCCAAAGGTCTGTGATCTGATTTTGTTTAAGTTCAAATAAAAGTTTGTGTCATTTCTTATTTAAGAGCATTGTTTTCTCTTCTCTGGAATAATTCATCCTGAAGTGAGAATTGTCTTTAAATTTTTCTCAGTTGCTTTTTAGCCTGCTCATAGAATGGATAATACTCTAGTGGTGCACTGGGTTTTTTAACAGTTGCCTGTAGTTTAGAGGTCTACTGAGTTTAACCTCTTCAGTCTCTGGAATTAATGAGTGTTCACACTTTGCTTGATCTCTCTGTATCCAGGTTGGACTTAGCAATGACAATAGTTCTGATACAAAAAATGCAAATTACTTTGGTATTTAAGTTCCGTGCTTAACCATGTAGTGTGAAGTGTTGAACTGATGTGGGGCATAGAGGAAGCTAACCAAAATGTGGGAACTTCATTTTATAACGGAAGTGAGCCTAGCGTGTTTCCTGGACAGAAATGCACATGCGCTGACCAGTACATCAGGTATGTTACATGTATGCAGATGGCCTTTGTGGTAAACACTGCATGAATTGGATGTGTTCTGGAAGTGACAGATTCAGTATACCTGGACTATAAAATTTATCCATCCTTGCTCTTTGTTATTCACGAGGCACATATTAGGACAAAACTTTATACTTCACCCAGCAGGAGAAGAAAGGTCTGAGGGACCTCAAAAACAGAGTAGCTTTATGCAAACACCAGGTGTAATTTTTTTGTTTGCAGAAAATTTCACTCC
Source organism: Eurypyga helias (assembly GCF_000690775.1). Taxonomy (NCBI): domain Eukaryota; kingdom Metazoa; phylum Chordata; class Aves; order Eurypygiformes; family Eurypygidae; genus Eurypyga; species Eurypyga helias. The sequence continues at coordinate 110,615 of NW_010248023.1, forward strand.
CTAAGGGTGGCCCTTGAGATTGTTTATTGAGAGAAGTATCGTTCCCATCCTTGATGAAAGCAACAAAATCATCATGTGGAGACAAGTCAAAAATGACAAGAGGCTTTGTTTGCACTGCTCCACTCCATGCAGCTACAATTGTAACTGTACAGCTTTAAAATTTAATTTAACATCTTTTTAAGTCAGATAGAACAAATGTCAGATGAAAGACGACTGGCATCCTTACTGAAAACATGGGATGTAGCAGCCAGAAAGACTTTCTGCAAATCTTTTGTGTAAATGGTGGCACTGCTACTGCTGTCATTCCTGTAAGACTTATTGAGACGCTTGCTGGTAAGTGGTAGAGATGTTTTGACTCCTCTACAGGCATTTGGCAATAAGCTTTGTAACTTCCATATATTGTAGATGATATAGATCTAATATTATACACACAATAAAAGCAAGTACTGTGGTTAGATGAATCCACAGATCATGTAAATTAAGATACTAAGGAGTAATTACCTGTCTTGTGACCTTTGAGGTATACCTCTCCACCTCAAATAGCAGCTTGCATGAAAAAGGTGTATTTTATAGGTGGAGTTTTAGTTTTGAAAAGCATGCCAATACGCAATATCTGCCACAGTATGAAGAAATCATGACCTCAAAACCTTCTCTCATAGCTGTACGAGAACTGTCTGCTATCAGTTAAACCTATGTCCTAGTTAGGCCACAGGAGTGGACAAAGCAAGTTCAGTTAGGTTGCACACAGCTGCAGCGTTTGGGTTCACTTGTCAGAAATGGCTGGTATTCATGTTTTCCAACCAATGTACTCCATGTTTTTTATCTAAGTTCAGTGGTTTGTGGTCCGTGAGCTGGCAACCAACCTGTTGTGTGCTGCCCTGAAAGCATAGCATCCTGAAAGGACCCTGCATTGAGGCAGGGATGCTGTAAGAGGTACCTTATTTAGCACAAGATTGGAGCTTTCTTCCTCAAACCTCCTCCTGGAAAAGGATGTCTGGGTCATGCTCCAGCCAGGAACAAGCTCAGACTTGGCCAGGACTGGCCACTACAATGGCGTAAGAGATGTGGATGTGCTTGGAAGAGCCTTGCAGCAGGATGGGCACAGTTATCAAAACACCTGCTTGTAAGTTGGGCCTTGCAATGCAAGAAAAAAGGAATTTTCTGCTCCAGTGAGCTTGTGTTTGGAGCCAAGACATCTATCCTGAGGAAGAGGAAGCAAAAGGACTGTGTTGGTCCATAAGACAGCTGCTTGTTGCAGGCAGAACTGGAAAGGCAGGATGAGCGTTTCTAGAGTTTCCTCCCATCAATTAGAAATGCAGAGGCAAAAAATAAAGTAGTTCTCCCACCCCATTTTTTATCCCAGCAGAAAACAAGAGAATCATACCTTTTTTGCTGTATTTCAGTCCCTCAAATTGGTTTCTGTACCAGATAAGAATTTCAGGTGAAGTTACTGGTTCCAGACAGTATTATTCCTTTACGATTCCAGGGTGCTTTAAGGTATATATATTGTTAGTAATTAACATGCAGATTTGTTATGTTCAATAAGTATTGGGCAGCTATGGTGGCTTTCCAAACTGTTTACAAACAGGTGTTCCTTTATCTGTATGAGAGTATTGGGAGTGGGATGCATTCCATCTTGTTCTAGATGTCTGAGTTTCGTGGGTGTAATCTGTTTAGATTTCATGTAAGCAAGATTGGTGGGTTTTATTTTTGGTATTCCACTGTTCCTGGTTCTGAACTCTATCACTAGGTAAACCCGCTCTCCCGTCAGAATCTTGCTACTCCCGTATGCTGTTATTCACAGGAAAAGCTTTGTGCTGATTTAGTTTATAAATATACAAACAGTACTTTACATGTACTAGCTGAAATATATTTACCGTATTTCTAATTCTTAAAGAGCTCAAATATTTGTTTGTATGGACAGATGAGTGAAAACTACAGATCTTTTTTTCCTCTCTAATCCCCCACACTTTGGGGGAGAAAAGGCAAACAGTTATGCTGCTTAAGTTTTGGAAGTTTTACACCTCTCCTTTCAGCACAACATGCAGCGTAGATATTGTCAAGTCCTTTGCAGTTTTTGTGACAAAAGCAGTTTTTAATGAGGTGTTTGCTGGAACAAGGTGAGGTAGTTTTGTGAATGTCGTTAAGTCTGAAAGAATGCACAGGAGATACTGTGATGGGATTTGTTTGCAAACCTGACACCTAATTGGAGGAAGATGACCTCCCATTTGAGATATCATCACTTTCTCTTTTTCTTGATCTTCTCCTTTCATTCCCAAGCATTCAGAAACCATAAGCCAAGCCTTGGAAGAACACCATGAAAAGGAATGGAAAATAACTGACTTGGCATGCTTTTCATTTGTGCTTTCACAGTTGATTTTGCAAGCTTTTTTTGTATTGAGGACCATAAACTCACTTTTGGTTCTTAATGAACAGCTTTGATTCTTAAAGGTTCACATGACTGCAGTAGCTGGAGCTTTAGAATCATAGAATCATAGAATGGTTTGGGTTGGAAGGGACTTTAAAGATCATCCAGTTCCACCCCCCCTGCCATGGGCAGGGACCCCTTCCACTAGACCAGGTTGCTCCAAGCCTCATCCAGCCTGGCCTTGCACACTTCCAGGGATGGGGCATCCACAGCTTCTCTGGGCAACCTGTTCCAGTGCCTCCCCACCCTCTCCGGGAAGAACTTCTTCCTGATATCCCATCTAAACCTCCCCACTTTCAATTTAAACCCGTTACCCCTTGTCCTGTCACTACAGGCCCTTGTAAAAAGTCCCCCCCAGCTTCCTTGTAGCCCCTTCAGGCACTGGAAGGGGCTATAAGGTCTCCCCGGAGCCTTCTCTTCTCCAGGCTGAACAAGCCCAACTCTCGCAGCCTTTCTTCATAGAAGAGGTGCTCCAGTCTCTCCAGGACTAATATCATTATATATTCATTATAAGTGTGATATATTCAGGGGATCTAGCAGCTGTGAAATAGATCTGGAGCTGAAAGAGTAGGAGTGAGCTTCCACCTCCTCTAGATATTTTGGGCTAATGGTTCTGTAGCCTCGTTCCCTTGATACTTCCTTGGGTGTTGTTCAGGTGTCGGGAGGCAGCATAATCTCCTCACCAGTCACCTGCACTGCTGCTGCATCCAGCTCCAGCTCTTGGTTTGAGGTTTTCCTGCCATGTCCTCTCCTGCATTGGTTTTAGAAGACCACTTTTCTTGGCTGTACAATCAAAACGTCCAAAATGCTTCTGCGATGGGATCTCAGGTAGTGCAGGAAGAGCAGAAGTACTGCTTCCAGTTCAAAACATATACACATGAAGGGATGATCTCTGAGCAGTGGTGGGTCTTGTAATCATAATTTCTTGTGTGCCACAGTGACCATTTGCATTTTGTGAAAAAGCCTCCCTACAGAATTAATTTTCAGCATTGGGGAAATATGGGCAGCTTTTTATAGTTTGATAATAATTTATCAGCCTCTCTCCTGCAGTCCTTTGCTGGCTTGCTGCTCTAAAAGCACACTATCAACAAGAGAGCAGTGAACAGAAATATTTTCAAGAGCAGATGGGATGTACCTTCAAAAACCAGGATTGTCCCAGTGAAACTGGGACATCTGGCACCTCTAAAAAACCCCAAACTAGATGAAATAAAAATTATGAGATGGAGGAGCAGAAAAATATGTCTTTGCATTGATTAGCAGGCAAAGTAATTAATCTCCTTCAACTCCCCTTTCGGCCCTTGGTGTAAAACAAGGAGAAATAGGGATAGTATTGCTTTGCCAAGCATTAATTCCTCTAGCGTGATTGCCGAGCAGTGTTTTCAGACTTAAAAGGGATATGTCACATCCTTTCTTCCCTCTTTCTTGTTGCCCCCAGTAACAGACTTCATGCAATTTATAAACAAAACCCAACCCACACTCTCTTTGCCACTGGCCCTAATTCAAAGTTTTTCCATTGTCTTTCATGTGCTCTGGATCAAACTCAAACCCATCTTTGCTGAGCATGTTATTGTGCAAGACACCAACCTGTCCACAGCCCAGTTTGGAACTGATTGCCTATCCTGGGACCACTTTACAACAAGTTGATGTGCACTGGTTTTCTCAAAGCATTATCTCTGCAGGTTCACATGCATCGTCTAGTCCCACAGTTAAGTTTTGGGGTAGAAAGTTCACCAAAATGCCGAGTATGAAAGACAAGGACAATTGATCTGTCAGTTCAAGAAATTAATGTATCTTGCTAGAAAAGTGTTCTAGACCTCCAAATGAACTATAAAATTATCTTCCATGCAATGCAATTATTTAGAAACTATTTCTATGCATTTAGAAGACGGCACGTGCTTCTGACATTTCCACAGTGTCTAGTGCAGTTGGATCCTGGCCCCTGTTAGGGTGGGATAAAACTCATGATGTGTTACAGATTATAAACTCTGTGAGAATGTTAAACCATACTGGTTTTGTACTGTCTTTCTTTAGCAGATAGCATAATATCTCCATAGTGAAAACTTCTAATTTAAGTAAAAAATTAAAAAGCAGAGATGTGTTTGGCTAGCGAGCACAGTTGTTTAAACAGCAGTGAGACGTCAAGAGAAATGTTATTCTAAACATTGTGTCACCCATAAGATGCCAAGACAACCCAAAGAATCGAAGTCCCCTGATATCTAGCATTGGTGTGTTTCCCAGTATGATTGTATGACAGTTAGTTACTATCAACTCTTCTCTCTCACACGTCTACTCGTTGTCCACATCATTGTGTTACTCTCAATGTCCATTTTGGACAATTGCATATTTTAAAAAATTTCCTATTTCCCTTTGTTTCTGTGTTTAATTTGTTACAATGTAACAGATTAATGCTTTCTCAGGTTCATGCCATAGCTGTGCCTAACATATATTTCTTAATTTTAACCTTTTTTTTTTTTTTGTAATTCCAGCTTCCATTTCTGAATATAAGCTCTTAACCTTTGCTAAAGCTAAAAATGTACAACTCAGCCCCTTCCTAAAGTTCACCTGTTGGTGTGTATTAGTTCATAGTTTGATCTTATGGCAAAAGGTATGCATGTGTACATCCTTATGTACACAAACAATTTGTCAGAGATGCCCCTCAACGACAGCCATGCCACCGAGGCAGTATAGGTGAGGGTGGGATTTGGCCTCCTGGGAAGGGAGCCGCCGATGATGCTGGTAGACACACGGAAGAAAAGGGAGAAAATAGACAGCTTCCATTTTTACAGACACTTATATGAAGTTTTAGCGTTGCATAGGCAAGTTTTTCCCAGACAAATATAATTCCTCGGGAAAAATAATCAGGTCATCAGGGTTGCTTAAACTGACCAATCCCATATGCACAAGAAAAGTGAAAGCTGGGATTCTGTTCATATTTCACAGCACAGACTGAATTTGTTTGAGCAAAGTAAGAGCAATTTTTTAAGTATTTTAACATTCTGTATACCCTGCCCCAGATAACTTGCTTTGATGAGGAATACCCTGGAGCATTGGGAATGTTTGTAAGATACTCCCTTAAATAAAAAGATAGAGCTTTTTATGAGCCCCTTTAACTCATTCTAGAGTGAAAATGACCTCTGCTGGTGGAAATCTGCACGTCTGTTCAATTAATCAAGTATTATCCGGGTCTTTCCATAACATTTGTGTCCAAATGCTATTGCCCTGCTTTCTCAGTGTATTTTATTGCAACACCCTTCTAAGGGGAACTGGAAGGTGCTGTATGTTATAAGATTGTGAGCTGTATCAAAAAGATATAGGGTCAGATAATATTAGGGATGATATCACAAATACTGAAATAATAAAGAAGAGACAGGTTAGCCCTTATATATTTGATCTTATATAAAGAATTTTGACTGTGGCATCCATTCCTGAAGCTGCTGCTTCTTAAAAATAATGAAAAGACTCTTAGCAAGGATAAAATTATCTCATATAAGTGATAGTAGAATCGTTTTACTTGTTTCTGTACAGAAGATGGATTTGATTTGGAAGATCACATTTCCACACTTTCTAATGGAGTCTGTCTTTCCAATCTTTCTGTAGGACCCAAAAGGTTTATTATCTGAATCATGTTTATAAAATACATAATTTTCTATCTCCCCCTACAAAGGGCACATAGTGAGCAATAACAACCAAAACACTTTGCATAGTCTACTATTTTATATGCCAATGTCTGCTCACTTTTGTTATTGACAAAGGCCTGAAAGTAATCAAGGAAAGAAAGGGTTTTTTTTACCCATTTTTCTAGTTGATGAGCAATGTTCTCCAGATGTAATACAGTAGCAGAGTTGGAAAATGGAGTGTCTTTCTAAATGTGCTTGTTTAAGAACAATTTAAAAAAAAAAAAAAAAAGAAAACATCCCAGCTTGTGAAAGCTTCATTCTCATAAGAATCTCAGTTTCAGCATAACCCTATTTTTCACTGGGAAAAGAAAGTTCTTCAGGAACTTTCCAACCAGACGTCTCTAGGGAGCATGCAGTCACAGAACACGGCAGGCCCTGTCATTTATATGCTGTGTTCCCAAATTGTCTTTAGCACTCTGACTTGGAGTCTCCCATGTGACGAAAAGGGGCAGAAAAGATGTGGCAAGAGCCCAAAATGAGCTCTTTGCGCTGTCAGTTGCAGGAGAACAAATATTAGTTTTTTCCCTATCCAGATTTATTCTTCCTCATGTTTCTGATTAACTCCACAGGGAATGCTGGAAAAATATACTTTCAGCACCTTCTTCTAATTTTGTACACTCCCTGTATGCACCCATAAAAAACCAGACACATCCAAACGTCTCCTTATTAATGACTGTCCTGTTGAAAAATGTTCTTTTTTTTTTTTTTTGCTTAATATTCTAGAAATAACCCTGAGAAGAATAGTTTCACTTCAGTGTCACAGGTCATCAACCAAACATTTATTTTTTATTTGCACAGAAGACATCTGTGGCTTTAAATCACTGAAGAAGCAGCTGAGCTATTTATTTTTTTTTTTAATTTTAATTTTTATTTTATTTTATTTTTTTACAAGAGATGAAGGAGGAAATTTTAAAAGATCATTGCAGAAAAGTCCACAGAATATCTACTGCTGAAGGGCTGAGTCCAGCATCAAGATAATAGTTCAGCCTGTGCTAAATTTCAAGCATAATCTGTCTTTATCAGCAAAACAGTGGAAGCTGTGCTTAATTTTAAGCACATGCTTTGCTGCTTCTGAGCCTAAACTCTGTGTCTGGTTGCTCTGGATTCGGTAGGATCACACAGAGGTAAGGAGGGAAACTTGTCCATCGGTGTGTTTGTGCAAATCCACCTCTCTCTACTGAACATATAATGTCAAGTTTGCTGGTGTGATCCCACATCGCTTGCAGTGGGGGTGACTGAATCCCCCAGTAAATGAGCAACATTTTGATATCTCATCTTTGGAGTGGTCGCTTCCTGCGGCTCACATGGAGCCGAGGTGAAAACTACCAAAATGAGAACATTTTACAGAAACAGTTCATCTTGGCCAGCTCTTGACCTGAAACTTTTTAGGATAGCATTCTCCTGGACTTGGTCAAAATGTCCCATTATAACATTTTCATCACAAGATTTATTTTCCTTTCCAGTCCAAAAGGTCTTTTAAAAACAGAAATCGAGTTTATTGAAATTCATATTTTCAAATGTAAATGATAACAATAAAATTAGTTGGTTTGATATTGCTAAAATAGAAGCATTTAAGAAAGAGTTTTAGTTGGTACTTTTTGAGAAAAAATGTGTAAAGTTCTAAATAAGAATGGGGGCAAGATCAGAAATCTAAAAAAAAGAAAACCAAAACCAAACAAAGGGTTTTGTACATAGGGAAATTTTAGAGAGAAGACTGACAATGCCATTTAACCCAGCAGTTAAATACTGGAGGGTGAGACATTGCCTTTGAAACTCAGTTTCTGAGTCCTCATGAAAATCATCATGAAAGGATTTTTTTGTATGTTCACTACATTGCGTTCATGATAACAATAAATTGCATCATACTGGCTGTGGCAAAGACACTGGGATACAGGGTCTGATTCGGTTGAAAAGCTGAGGAGAAGCCACCTGTTTATTTCTGTTGGCCTCTTTAATTTGATTTTTCTCACTTCACCTCTTTAGTACAAATGTCCACAGACATTGAAAATAAAGGACAGACAAGTGCAGATAAATTTCTAATCCAGGCTGGGTGATGTTTACCCTCGTAAAGAGGCTGGGATTTCACTAGGGCAAATAACACCATCTTGTGAGGGTGAGTTTGCCGCGGGAACATCACACAACATGATTTTGTGTTTAGAGACGTTGCTGCAGGGTCTGCTGGGCATCTTGCTGCATCTTTCAGTAATATCAACTAGTGCCGTTAAACTTGTTTATCCCTGGAAAACCGCCACGCCATAGTGCAAACTAGTTAGCGCGGTACACCAGGAGTTTGGTGGAGCTCAGTGCAGCTTTGCTGTGCTTTTATTATTTCCAGGTTTGTACATCTAAGCGCAAGTGTGAGTGAGGAGGCATAGCGAATGGACTGAAGCTACACGTGAAACCAGTGGTTTGTGTTCAGAACTTCCTCACTGACGAGGTGGGAAGCCAAGAAGTGTAGAAGGCTGGAAGGAGGGAAAAGGGAAAAGAGTAAATTACACTTGATGAAATCATGTCTTATTGATGTGTATTCCTGCATGATAACTAGCTCCCCTCCAAATAGCTCTATAACAGCTCCAGATTGGATTCCTAGGTTTTTCCTTGATCTTGGTTTTTCTAGTCTCAGTATAGGTTTAATTAATCTACTTGATTATACTTTCATGGTCTGGCTATCTCACAAAGCCCATCCAATACGAACTTTGAGCTTTCAATAAACATGGAGGGGGAAATTACAAAGAATTTTCTGATCAGAATTCCTGGTCAAAGGGCCACCTCAAGACCACCTTTTCCTTCACAGTCGTTGCTTTCTGAGTTTGTAAGGTGTTTGCAGAGGGAGATGTTTCATCCCCAGTGAGGACTCACTTTAGACGTCCATAGAGAGTAAATCATATTAATGTGTAAAGTGGTATGCATATCTTAATATACATGTGCCAGGTAGCTAGGATTTATTTTACAAAGGGTGCAGTGTAGAGCCAAAGAAGTCTAATTTCTTGCCCAAAATGCTTAGTGGAAGTCAGAGGCTGAGCCAGGTTGAGGGTGTGAGATTTGCCCTGGGTGATAACCGTGCCAGCCGGTCTGCCCAATAGCTCTGGTATACTGGGGCTATTGAAAGTGGCCTTGCATTTTCAAATCTGCCTCCAGCTGAAACGGCACACCCTGTAGCCATTGTGTGTTTGGGAATATTGTGCTGCTGCGAGTAGCTTTGTGAGGTTGAATTTGTTGTTTGTCAGGCTGTTTATTTATTTTTTTCAAGTCTGATCAGAGCCACTTTGTAGGATTTGGCTGTGTTATTTTCATTAGTTTTCAAGTGCTGAGTTTGGTTTTGTTAGCTCGCCTGTTTGTTTTAAAAGTTTTGTTTGTTCTTGGGATTGATGTTTGAGAGTGCTTTGTGCCATTTCCACGAGTCGTGAAGGCACCAGGAATTTTTATTGCTCTAATGAAGTCTGCGGCCATCACCAGCCCCAGGCACCTGACCAAACATGAGCAGGCTGCCTTCTTGCTGACATAACTGTAGAAGACAGCGTGGACTGACCACATTAAGGCAATCCAGTTTTGGATGTCATTGGCATCTCTTCCCAGCCTGTGTCCACCTCACCCCCCAGGATTTTCCAGGGTGTTTTACATTCACATACGGTGCTGTGTACAGGCAGGTTGCCTTGAGGCATCAACAGGGCAACAACCCTCACAACAGGTCTCATTGGCCCTAAAGCCTGTGCCATAGCAACTTCCCGCACCACTTTAAGAAGAAACTCAACAGCACAGAATTTTCTGAACACATCTAATCCTGGAAACAGTTATGTGACACTGAGTAGACATAGCATATTTGAAAAACAGGTTTCTTTTTGGCATGGGGATTATGAAAATATCAGCCCAGGTTATTCAAATGTTTGTCCTCTCTCCTTTAGGAACAGGAAAGCTGCAAGAGATTTTCAGAGGTGTTGGGCTGAGATGGGAGAGCTGCTGGAGAGTCTCACCTGCCCCACCTCTGGCTTCTGAAGGGGCATTAGAGCGTGCTCTGCAGTACCCGTGCTGACCCAGGTAAGCCTTGTTTACTTTCCTTTTTTCTTTATTGAGTATTTGTATTGTAAGCCTACCCCAGACAAGCACTGCTGGCAGAGGGGCGATGCCAAGGGAAGTATCTTTTGGAGTACAAAATTCTTTTTCTGCTGTTCTACTGCATGCAAACACATCTAATAGAGAAGGTGTGTCTATCACAGCATGACTGTGTCTCATCCTGTATTACTCCCTGAGCACAGGACAATGCCATTACCAGCAGCTAAAGCTTGAAGCTTGTCACTGGGTAATTAAATATACAACATCTAATGATATCACTATCTAAGATCTTGAGCCATGTAGTTTTACTGGTCTGTATAAAGTCAGATTAAGTTATTGACTTACCGACTATACCCTTTGTTTTCTCAGACACAGAAATAGGATTAGCAATTGTTTAAATGACATCTTTGTTTGACTAAGGGATGTAAAATCTGGACTACTACATGAAAAATTACATATACTTACCGTCTCCTCCCTGCCTGCCCCCAGTATGCAAAGCATGCTCTCATCAACACAGAAAAGTAAAATGTTTGCCCTCAGGGTTTCCTGTGCCAGGAAATTAATGTACGTGATGGCCAGCAGAGTCTGGTGTGGATGAAACCTAAACCAAATTCTCAGTGGGTAGTTTTCTATTGACTTTCATAGTCTCAGAACTAGACTCGAAGTAATTCTCAGTTAAACTGGGAGTAATTTTGGGCAAAACCTGCCTAGTAATTACTGTTAAACACTTGTCAAAGTAATTCTGATGAACATGCAGTATCGCTGATCTGAGATAGGAGTCACAGAATCATTTAGGGTGAAAAAGACCTTTAAGATCAGGTCAGCCTCATCTCATTTCTTTCCTTATATGCTGACATATACCAAGCATTCTAGCTTCTGACTGAAGTCAGCCAGGCTGCTTGTGAACTAACCATAAAACTATCCAAATCTGTTCCAAAATCATGGCAAAATTGGGTATGACTAGCTGCATGCAATCAGAATCAGTTTCTGCTGTTTCCCGTTAGGGTGTACCATGAGACACCAGTGAAATGCATATCCATCTCATAATCACTACTGGCTTTTTGAACTGTTATTATCAACTAAGAAGTCTGAGCTCATACTTAAGGGTGATGTAGGGTTATAAAGGTTGGTGAGAACCAGATTCTACTTGAACTGTTCTCTTCAGTTTTATCAAGAAGAAGAAAAATGCTCTAAATTCCAATTCTGCAAATTTAGCCTTGTCTCTAAGTCAGGGTGAGTTATTCCTGGCTCTGACAATGCTAAAAATAAAAATAGCAGGCCATTTACCTCTTCTGGGATATCTGTCTGTAACTCCCTTGAAACCAATGGAAATAACAGGATATCTACCATTTATAGATTACACATTACGCTATAGAATTTGCGGTCAGGCTGATGTGAGGAGGAAGGGAATGCTGCTTTTCCCATCCCTCTTGTGGTTAAACAGGATTAATAGAATTAAATCAACAAAATCTTTTTTACTAAAATAAACAGGGGACTGAACACGCAGATGGTACTGACCTACTGATTGGAGGACTGAGCCCAAACTTATTTTCAGGCATTAAAGAAAATAGTGCTTTTTCATAGATTATTCACTCCAAGTCATTTTGTCTTTCACGAGACTTAACATCCTACCTACCTCATTATAACTACTGGCCAGTGCACTAATGTTTAAAGAAATGCAAAGAAAGCTGTATCCTAATCAATTTTGTTGCAGAGGAAGGGAAGGATCCTACAGGACCGGAGGATGGGACTAAACGTAAATGAAAGTCTAAGTTCCGTTTCCAGAGAGACCTGTGGATGGTCAGGGTTTGCACGTGCTGTGGCTGGACAAGACAGGCCGGCATCGGTGTTTTCTTCACTTTCCTGTTCCTGCTGCAGGGCGCATCTGGAAGAGCACTCAGAGCAGCCCGTGGGCGACACGTCCCCACCCTGCGCTGCTGCAAAGGGAGGCTGAGGACCTGAATCCCTGAAGAGCTCTTGGAGGCTCGTGGAGAGGGCTGCCACAACAGGTATTTGCTCCCATTTCAAGTCCCACCCTCTCCCTTCTTGACCTGCTACATAGGCTGGTGGAGAGCGGGAGGAGGAAGGAGTAGATCCAGGGCTTTATTTCACTGCCGGGTGTAGGAAAACACTGATGTGATTGTGTATAAAGTCTAGTGATGCTTACACAGGTGCCAGGAGGCTGGGACAGTCTTTCTGTGTTTAACACTTGGTCCCTTCCCTGCCATTCTCCCCAGCAGTACATTCACCAATGGGGCTTGACAAAATCTGTCCGTCAGTAGTTAATTTAGCATTAGGGCTGCTGGAAATACCTTCAATAATCCTCAGGATACATGAAGGTCTCGATCCGGTGATGCTGTTGTACACTTCTAAAACCAGTCTCAGGGGTGCATATTTCTGTGTCACTATGGGGTCTGAGTGGGAGCTCAAGGAGCGTGCCAGTGCGGGACACCGGAGCAAACAGGTAACTTAACCTCCTTGCTCTCTGCTCATGGCATTTGCTCAGGGACACGATGGCAGTGGGCTTCAGCTCCCCATGAGCCTGGTGTTAGAAAATGCATTCAGGGCTAGGTCTGGCACCAGCTGCCTGCTTTAGAAGAGAGGGAAAAGGCGAACACACCTGAGGCTGATGCTTCTCTCGCTCGCAGACACAAGCAGGGAACAAATTCACTGATGTGAGTGGGATTATATTGGTGCAAAACTACTGTTTTGTGGACTTTTTGGTGCGGCACTGAAGGGTTGGTGGTCTCCACCACAGACAACAGTGGTGTAAAGACAGAGGGAGGTCTGGCTGCACGTTTCTTATTAAAGGAAAGCTACTTAGATGGTGCTGGTGCCCTTTCACCAGCTCTATGGATCCAAGAAGAGTATCCTGGAATGATGTAGTTGCCCTGGTTCCATTAGAGATGTGCCTAGTCCAATGCTAAGGGAGAAGACAATGGTTCTGCCAAACATTTTCTCTACTGTTCTGATTAATCTGTGCTTAAGATCCCTTGGAAAGAAAACCCTCAGTTCATGGATGTGGGCTAAGTATTTGGGATCCAGTTTTTTTCCCTCAAACCAATGGCAATTTGGCTTTTTCTATCCACAGAAGCAGGGTCACACTGTTTGTATTCCATGTCAGTTGAAATAAAAATTATGTGTGACTATGTATCTGGCAGAGCTTTATGCAATAAAAAAGAATTACTGACAATCTAGCAATCTAATAGACAAACAATCATCTGCAATTTGTTTTAGGGAAACAAGATAATTCCCCTCTTTGCTATTAACTGTACTGCACTGGTTCCCACTAGGTCTGCTTAGGGGACTGTTCATCTTGCTCATTTAACTGGATTTTGTATAAAATTAAGGTACTTTATATAGTACTTCTGCAGAATGAAGAGGACACTCTGCTAGATAAAAACTGTTGCATAAAAGCCCAGCAATCATAAGACTTGGCCATCTCCCATTCCATTCTATTGTTCATGGAAATCACTTATTCCAGGTTACCAATGTATTGATTCTGCTCTAGTACCCCAGGGGGAAAAAGCTGGAAAGGTAAATTCTCACCACACCTATCTGTTAGCTATTTCATACTAAATAGCACAAGAAATGCCATTTGTGCTGCAGATGTGTGTGATCCTGCATCTTCCTTCTTCTTCTGAAATGCAACATCCCTTACCTCTGGGCTCTTGGTACCAAGTGCAGGCCCAAAACTGGTGTTTTTTTTTACTTATGATCACTTCAGGAGGAAGAACCTGGGACAGTCTGTGGCCAGAATATCAAGTTGAGTGTCCTTCACTTCTCCTGGTTGTTTGCAATGCAAATGGGGGGCTCACAAAGTGCCTTATCCATGGTAACCAAATGAAGACAAGTTTGCATTGCTTCCTTAGTAAAGTGTAATCCTTCCCCTGGTACCTGTGTCAAAAAGGCATACATAGTTAAAGGGGCAGCCATGTATTTCTTGGAAATGGAAGCAACCACAGCAACTTCTGGCTTCCTCTCCCCCCTCCCTGTCACCCTTCCCCTTTTTTTTTTGTTTCAGTTATCACTGCCCTCACTCTCCCACACTCTCTTCCCCATCCTTTCTAGAGTTCCCATTGTTAAAAACTAGATTAGTCCTGATTACTGCTTTCCCTTTGTCCAGAGGCTAAGCAAACAACCATCCATGTCCAAACTGTCAACTTAAACACCACTTCTTGGCAAACAGCCCTTCCTTGCCCTTCCTGGTATCTTCAAGAAAAAAAAAAAAAAGTGGAAAGCCAAGACAAGTTCTTGTCCTCCAGTTTTTAAGACTTCGTGTCTGTGGCAGAGCAGAAGAACAGATGTAACTACTCTGTTATATTAACAGCTGGATCAGGCCATACAGGTTGGAGCTTATACATTTTTTTTCATTGTAGTGGTTAAAAATTATAGATCTGTAAGATATGATGTAGGAAATAATATATATTTTTAAATTTTTGGTTTAGTTCTAGTTAAAAGAGCTTAATTCCAGATTTCAGGAGGCTTGATTTTTTTCATAGCTTTACAAGCTGTCTCTTTTGACCAGCTAGGGTAAATTTTTTGCAAAGGGACCAGGCTTAGACTGAGTGTACTGCAAAATTGTTACTCTTGTTACTGTTTTCATGGTCATTGTTTTGTTTCCTGCTTGTGATAGCCTGTGCACTGAATTTATGCATTTTCCCCTATGTACCTGGGGCTTAAACTACGACTCTTTCTCTCCCTCTTCAGCAGTCTTATGCTGTTGCAAAAGGAATCATCTCTTGCTATTGTTACTTAGCATTATCAGTTATATTTCTTCTCCATTAAGAGTGAGCTCACATTGTGATCAAAATGCAGCACGACGATACCACCAGCTTCCAATTTGGTTGTCCGCAGTGAGCAACACTGATTGTTTCAACCAGCCTTAGGACTTCTACTTTGAAAAGTTGATATTGTAGACTCCGACCAGAGGCTTCCCACAGACAGAAACCTATCCAAATTTTTATTTATTAACATGTGAGAAAGCCTGAAATGTTATTACAAGTTTTAACTGTCTGGCACGCTTCCAGAAAAGCTTCATTCCCTGGAGTCACTTCACTTGTGAGTCTTCACATGGATGTTGTATGGGTGCTTTGAATATCAAACCGTGTCGTTCATTTATTTCAATGGAAATGGCAGGCATGCTGCAGGGACAGAATATATTGATATTTTCCTACAGTAGCTAGGATTTCAGTGTGCTTAGCCACTCGCAGGTTGATGGGCAGGGAAGAGGGACCTCAACTTCATTCAGCTGCCCCAAGTCAGGGACTAAAGTTGAAGACTGAAAAGTTTTTTTGTCGTTTTCCTTTTGCTTCAAATAAGACAGAATGAAAACAGTAGTCCTGAGTCTTCCAGCAGTGGTTTGTCCCAGTAAATGCAACAGAAAAGAGGGAATACTGTAGACCAGAAATTATGATTGTTCCTGCTTGAGGACACTGTGCTAGCTGCATTTTTCTTCTTGTTTACTGGAGCAGAGATGGGTAGGTAGATATCTGAGATTTTCACTGATGGAACTGCCACAGAAAGCATAGCTAAGCCAGAATGCCAAACAAAACTGTATCACATAAATGAGTCCACAGTATAATAGTATGATGGCTCTTCTTTTCTGCATTCCTCCCATTATTTTCCTTTTTTTAATGACTACTTAAATGCAGTGATTGATTTGGAAACTATATGAGTTCATAGAGTTGATAATAGAAAAAAATCTCACCCTAGTTATGGGATCTGAAAAAAAAAAAAAAAATTTTCTCCACCCTGTCTTGCAGAAGCATATTTAGTGTTCTGCTGTCAAGCTGCAACAGCCCAGACACCATAAATATGCTCAAATACTTTTCTTTAGGGATATGGAATGTCTTGGGAATTTAAAGCCTCCCTAACTCAAAGTACTTTTTAGATTTACTGCTACCTCCTAATTCATGTCCGTATAACTGCAAGTTTAGTTACATATTCCTCGATACTAAATTTTACCATGGGCTCTACTTGAGTATTGATGCATGTGGGTATGGAGATGTTTAGATTCATAAACTTCTGAAGAAAGTGGATAAATATTAACCAAGTGTGATTGAGTAATCAGTTGACAAATGGAAAGGGAAGAGGAATATTAACAGCACTATCCAGTAGGTACCATACAGTGTGAGGAATATGATGTGAAGCTGATGAAGTTCAAGATCCTGTTTCAGTGAAACAAACACACTTTACCGTAGTTGGTGGCAAAGAGAATGGTTCTGTTAAATGCTGGCAACTGAAGTGAGACAAATCTGTCTGGGAACCTGCCATAAACTGTTTACGTGTTTTTCAGTTTTTAGAAACTTCTCATTTTTTGCATTCTGTAGTAAAGAGGTGGTATAAATTTCCTGCAAAAAAAAACCTGCTAGTACCTTTGTGGGGGTGGGTGGAAGGGAAAAAAAAAAAAAAAAAGATATTTCCAAGATGTTCTCAGTGTGTTATCAAATGAACAAAACACACAGAACATGGAAACCAGCCAGTCATTCATTCCATCAACAGATTTGCAGAGCTAAATTTGCTTCTGGAGAGCAGTTAGAAATTAAAACACACAGATGATGAGTGGTGCTGGCACCCAAACTGTGATCAAGAGGACACTCTTGTCTGAAAAGATGTACCCTATCAGATTAATCATTATGTGTTAATTAATTTGAAATCAAAAGGATGTCTTCTGCTGTCTATGCACAGGAAATTAATGGTGATAGCACTAATTAAATGTAATGGAAGTTACCTCTGTACTTCCCACATCTGGGGCCAAACTCTTTATTGCCCTTCGTGTTGTGTCATTTACAGTTCAGTCCCATTGTAGCATCTCACCCTCATTGTGCCCTGCTGTAAATGGCTGTGCAAGTTGACAGGCATTGGAGAATCAGACCAGTGGATTACTCAGCTGGTAAATGAGCTAATTTCAATTAGGATAGCTCTAAACTTTTGACTTCTAAACCTAAGAAGGTCTGTCACTGTATCTCTTCTACTATGAGTCATCCTAACATGAAAAAATAGTCCTTCTGCCACTCTCCCCCTTTACTCCACAAACCCACTACGGTCCTTTCTTTGACCTCCTGCTGCCTGAGCACTTCTCCTGGCAACATCTCTGATAGATGGGAGGCTCCATTTCCCTGCAGTCATCTTCTCTGACGAAACGCAGCTACAGGCATTTTCTGACCATTCTTGTGTAACTGAAATGCTCAGACTGAAAGGAACGGGAGAGGTCACAGCAAGCAGACAAAACTCTGCATTCTCTCTGTCAAAGAACTTGGGAACACAGTTCCTGCTGTATTTTCCATTCTCTGCACAAAGGAGATTGCTGACCTGTTCTTTCAGTCTTTTAATTACGGGGTTTTTTTTAGTCGCCAGGCCTACTAAAAGGTAATAATAGAAAATAATTCAGTGGATGTACCAACCCTATTATGCAATGACAAATTAATAACTACAACTAAAAACTGAAGTTATTTCAAATGCTGTCAAGTGTCCTGGTTTATTTGCCTTGAAAATGTTCACAAAAGGGACAGCAAAGCAATTTTTTCCCCACTCTGATCATGGATAGTTTTCTCCCCAGCATCATATCTAGCCTGTTGTATGTGCCTACTGCAGATCTAGACATTGCTCCTTTAGGTTTATGAGTCAGGAGAGTCATAAAACCTCTTCCCTGTTGGCTGCAGTTCACCTTGGAGGACTTTGCTCAGGAAGTGGTGGCAGCACCCAGGTGATGCAGACAAAGCACCTCAGCAAAGCTACGTGGAGACATCACTTCAGCGGCTGCTGAACTGTGCCTTGCTTGAACCAACACTCTCAGGGCCAGACAAAGCACCACCCAAATTCAGTAAATAAACCAGCATTTAATAGGTGTTCTCTTTCGCCGCCATGTCCACTGCTACTGAACCACTTAAAAGCTGCTCTCACAGGGCTTAATCCATTTTTCTCTCTGAGTGTCACAGCCTGGCTTCTATCTGGTTTTGCATGCACCCCCTTCTCCTCAGCCCTTCTCACCACCTCGGAAACAACCCCACCTTGATGTGATTAATAATTGCATTGAAAGCTGTGAGAAATTGCCGTACTGGTTTGTTGGAGCAGTTTTCACAGTCGGAGAGGTAACAACCGGACAGCTATGTCAGTGGCATCATACCAAGCTCACTTTTGGTTGTAAATGTATCTGAAAATGTGGGGAAAAGTCAATTTCTGAAAAATATGGGAAGTGATAAGGAACCAGATACCCCAAATCTAATCATGTGAGGACTTTAAATTTTCAGTTGTATTGGCACTGAAAAAAAGAAAAAGAGTACGTTATTCCACTGATCAATATACAAGTTCCCGCTGGCCAAAAATCTTACAATTGAAATGGATGCCATTGAAAAGAGGCAGTATTATTGTATTTGCATTACACACAGGAAACAGGTGCAAAAGAAAGAGACTTGCCCATGCAGGGAAGGACCCATAACTCCACCGACAAAAGTGGTAGACTGCCACTGCTTGGTAAGACTGGAAAAATGGATTCTGCAGATTCTCAGCATCCTGTGGAGACTGAGGGCAATGTCAAGGGTTTTATTCTGTGCTAGTGTGCTTGTACTGGTGACGAGAATTTGCAATTTGCTCTTAGTCACTAACCCCATCTTTGTTTTTATTCTCAACCTTTTCTTCCTGCCCACAGAGGTTCTGATGGAGTCTGTGCACTTGTTGGTATTTCCTATTGAAATGTTAAATTTGCACAAATCCACTGTTTCCCCGGGCCGGATTATAAGTGTTAGGTACTTAAATCGAGAATCAGTGTAACATTTGTGGTTGCGATTTGTGTCCTTTCTCTTTGTTGGATGGGAAAAATCACCATGTGTTGTAAGATCTGACCTTGTTTTCATCAAAATTTCACCTTTGTTCTACCGTTCTCTGTTCTGCCTGGGTAAATATGCCACTTGTCAGGTTATGGCACCTAACACCTTAGGTGATCATCTTACTAGCCATCTCAGAGCTCTGTGTTTAGTCCAAGGCTAGGCTGCTTCATCAATAAGTGGAGAAAAGCACCTCTAAAGGGTTCCTTCTCTCTTCTGCCCAATGCAGGTGAACTGCTGTGGAGGTGCCTTCCTTTTTGCATTAACCATAAAAGCAATCTAAAAGACTCTTTTAGAGAAAACATGCTGCTTTACTTAATCTTCAGTGCATCAGTAATGAGCTTTCAAGGGTTACAGCTAGGCAGAGATTGACAGTCTTAAAATGACTCTGTTTCTCTGTAGTGTAACAAAAACCAGAGTAACCTTGAACATCCATATATCCTGTATTCTACATGTCAAAATTAGATCTCTCAAGCCTTGAGTGTAAATACTTCTGATTGCTACCCTCTTTCCATATTTTTACACTGCATTAATGAAAATTGGACCATTGAGTCATGATGATGCAACAAAAATGTCTTCCACTTCGTTTGACTAAGCCATGGTCCAGATCAGCACCTCCCTCCCTCCCTCCCTCTTTCATGGAGAGCAAGGTGGCTCCTTAAACTGATGGTCTCAGTGGCATTGGTTGAACCTGAAGGAAAAGAAGTCTGCCTATCACAATTTTCAACAATGAGCTGAATAATTCTGAGCCATCTTTGTTTACCTTTGGGTTGAAAAACTGAATGGAAAGGCAGGAGAGCTGGGACCTGTTCCTGGTTCGGCTCCAGGCTCCCTCCGTGGCCTTGGGCAAGCAAGATTGATCCCCTATGCTACGCCTACCCTGCTTGGTAAATAGGAGGCAATAATCCTCCCTCTGCACAGGAATGGACGGTCTCTCGCATTCCAAGCTCTGCAGGAGCTGCACATTGGGTTGCATTCATGCAGAATCAGAAAAGCTAGTTTTCTAGTTTCATTAGGACTGCTAGATTCTTCCAGAATATGGACAACTGGCAGATAATAGAGACAAATGAATAATTCAGGATTTTATTTTGCTTTCCAAATTTGGTTAAAAAAAAGCCCTCAGGTTACTAATGGAAATTACTAGACCCTTCCACCAATATTTCTTATGCATTCCACGACTGACCAAAAACAAAGCCGTACAATAAGATGGTTAATTGATATAAACTGATCAGGCAATACTTTACCTAGGTGCTCTATTTTTTATATTTAGAAACTCTACAGGAGGAAATACTCATCACTGGTTGAATTCTTGTGTTTTGTAAGCTTGGATCACATTATTACTTAATTCTTCATTGTTTTCTCCAATAGGAAATACATTGTCTGCGATACTGAAGTTTCCTGTAGGAAAATCATGACCCCTGAAAATTCAGAACAAAGTATTTTGCATTGGCTGATTTCACCCAAACAATGAGCTTTTTATTTTGTTGAACTGCGTAAAAATACGCTTTCACGAGTACTTAGTCTGAGCTGATGTGTCTTGCTTACGACCCAGTGCCTCATGAGAAATGTATCTCAGAATTCCGTTCAGTTCCACAGTATTCTTTGAAGGATAACATTTCCCATCATGTGTGCGGGCAGCCGTCTGCTACATCATGGGAATTTCACAATGCTGAGTGCCCCAAGGGAGATGTAGCCTGCTGCACGAGCATGACTTATGGTGCAAACTGTGGTTACACATACCTGCAATTCCGTGAGGCAATAGGGAAATACAATTTAACCTTGAACTTACTGAAACTTTAACATTTTTTGTACACCAAAATTTTGATTTTTTTAAACTTTTTGTCATTTTGAGGGATGAAAATAAGGTTTAAAGGACTGTTATTTCCCATGAACTCTGAAGTATGACTTTATGCATTTGCTGCTTAAGCAAGTGCAGCTGAAGTGTATTTGGCTAGAGGCAGGGTTGTACCAGAGAAGGAAAAGAAAAAAAAAAGACAACACAGACTTAGGAATGACGTTTGGAGGTATGGTGAGGAGCAAAAAAATAGCAGTAATCTCATTTAACAGTGGTAGCAGCATTTTCCAGTGGTGGGGTAAGACCAAGTCAACAAAACTCAAGCATTGTGGGGCTGGCTACTATTACTGATGTCATTAATTAATTAATTACCATGTCACCATGCAAATTCAGATCAGCTGAGAGCTGTAACACAGCTGACCCTCATGTGATGCAATGGAAGGCTTTACTTCTATTCCTCTCACTCCTGCCCCAGAGAAGCTGATTTAATTAGATTCTTAGTAAAATTTAAGTTCAGAAGTGACAGACTTTACTCATGCAGAGTGCTAAAATTCCATGGTTCTTGCCTTAAGCACAAACGCAAGGTTTTAATCTCAACACTTAAAAGAGGACAATGTATATTGAAGAGAAAGTAGATGGAGTTCACAGGCAGGAAAGATGAGCTTATGACTCTGTTGTTCTCCCAGCCATCCCCATGCAGCTCGTCCATCCTCTGAGTGCCTTGTGCTATGCCCGCCTGTTGGGTTGCCTCCCTGACCTCATCTCTTCTCAGGAGAGACCAGGGGATTCTTCTGGGGACTTAATTTCTTTGTCCTTTTTTTTTTTTTTTAACCAGTTACATTACAGTCTGTCTACAAGTGAGGATAAGCCTCAAGGCCAGGGCAGGCAGGTAAGAGAGAACACCATTTGTCATTTTTAATAAGGACTGCTTAATTACAAAATATCAACCACCACACTATTGGGAAAAGCTGATATTTGTGGATAAGCTGTATATTTTTTCCTCTGTTTGGCGCTGTAATGAGAAGATTCTCACATGAGGTCATCAACAGAAATGTCTTAGGTTGCCTTACTCTACTGGCGTAATTTTATTTTCTTCTATGGAAGGAGTGGAGGTTTTTAGGATGGAATTGCACAGTGGTCTGGAAGTTATGGTACAAGAGTTTCAGGTGACTGAAATTCTGCCTGAACTGAATGCCAAACTTCTCATTGTTCTCCTCTACTTCCCTGACCTGCTCAATGTAGTGAATTTAGAGATCATTTTTCTTTTAGGAAAGGAGCCAGAGCCCAGATCACCTCACAGCTCCTCATATATTCCTGAAAATGTCCACATTTTTAGTGCTTTTGGAAACCCATGATCTTATTTATCAGTGCTTCCATGTCTACATTTTTTGTTTATTGTGTTCACAAGTAAGAGATGTAGTTCAACAATATGTGATTTAATCTTGTCTCCTGTTAATCAGAGACTACTGGGGCTAAAATGCTGTATCTTCCCTCAAGTATCACAAGCCACATTTTGCTTAGCAAAATATATTATTCATAAGCAAAGATATACTTAGATGTGCAGTAAACAGAACACCAATTAGCACCACAGTTGGTTTACAAAGTATTTTTTGTTTGTTTTCATAAGGCTTTCTGACAGATTTCTAAAGGGCATTATTTCCCCCAAAGTATCTTCCAGTTTGGTAATGAGATTCAGTGTTTCTTGTGTCAGGAACAAAATACTTACACAGATCAGGAAATGTAAATACCGTACCCTCCCCATTACTATTTCTGTGACCTCTTAAATACGGAGAAAACAATCTCTAATAAATAGTGGAGACTCTAACCATGAGTGAAGTGGCCCATCTTGCACTACCTGCAAGTCCAAAGTTTGTCCAAGTCACAAGACCCAAGTCACGGGCCCTGAGCAGTTTACTGTCACTTAATAGGTTGGAGGGCTTAGTCTTGGTAACAGTATGTTGGCATGTCCTTGACCCACAGCAACACAGGATTATTCAACTTACTTTAACCTACAGCAACACACAGTTAAGGTATCATACCCAGGGTTTATCTAATTTGAGAGTGCAACCACACCAGCTACTGCCTCTCACCCAACTTGCAGTAACCTATCAAGATCTGCCCATTTGATCATGAATCTCAGACCCTGATTTTTTGGAGACCTACAACTTTCTACACCTCCTACAAACCCCAGGCTTCTCATCATTAAATTAGTTACTTAACACTCTGACCAGTGTTTCTCAGTGCTGGGTTTTTAATTTGGCAGCACCTGTGTTCATTCAGTCCCGACAGTATGAGGTACTGAGGAAATCACAGCAGCAGCCAGTGTGTGGTATAATTGCAGGGAGGAGTGCCTACGTGCTGCTAGGGGAAAATTGTATTAACTCGCACATTCAGATCTTATTTTTTACATTCTCAAGCATTTTTACAGTGAATCTACAGCTTCTTTTGGCACATGAGTAGAAAATGGTATACAATAAGTAGCTTATTCTTATTCAAATTATGCTCAGTTTGCTGCTAGAAAGTCTGGTTTATGTTACCACAGCAAATTACAGGATGTCAGTAACCTTTATGTTCTCAATTTAGATGGATATTCTTGCACTGAGTAAGCCAGAAGGAACTCATGTTAGAATTTACGAGCGGAAGAATAATCCCGTAGAGAATGTGAAGAGATGTTTTCTCCTTTATTGACACAATTTTGTTAAATAGAAAAGAAAACTTTAAAAGCTAGACCAAAAAAAAAAAAAAAAAAACACCCAAAAAACCCCACAACCCACCCTCATCTTATGGAATACAGAAGGATATCTACTGTAATCTTAGGCCAATGTTACCCTGGCTTTCAGAAGATCAATAAGTGGGTTATTTCAGTGTTAGGAGGGGAAGTGACAACTAGGGGCAGTGCGTATTTGCATCTGACTTATTCCCATTTCATCACTGTGAAATGATGAAATGTGCATCAGAGGAATAACTCACTTGGAGTCCAGTAAACAATGTTAGCAGCTCTTCGGCAAGTATTTTCTCCTCCAGAAACTCTTGCAATTGTCCAACAACTGTCTCCTCTCAAACACATTTAGACCATGATGCAAAGCCCAAGCAAATCAATAGTAAAATACTTAAAACGTTCCAGTTATTTACACCTAAAAAACTGTTATACACAAAAAAGCTGTACCAGCATGTGCTGGGATGAGAATATAAAATAATATATTTTATTTGTATAATTTTCAGTTAAAAGTCAGGCATTTAAAGTTATTTTCATCATATTTGCTGTATGTATATCTTCAATGGCTCTGCAGCAGATGGTGGAATCCAACTCATAATGCTTACTTTTAAATAGCAGGGGCTTAGAGCGTACTGCTACTGGTTTATGAAATGTAAAGGCACCTTTGCCATTCTGGGTGAAACATTTCTTTATATAATGCAATGACATATTTCTGTTTTGAGGGGTAAAATGTTAAGAAAATAAATATATTTTTATTTCTCCTTATTTGCAGTTTCCTTGTTAGTACCAGAAATGGTGCAAATGACTGTGCAAAGCTACAGGAGGTAGGTGTCAGACACCATAGAGATCTATTATAAATTCTTTTCTCTTTCATTTTGACAAATGGAAGAATTTTAGGTTTTGGGTGGGGTTTTTTTTCCTTCTCTCAAACTGTTAGCAACAGAGTTAGTTCATAAATCTAGATATATACCTCAAGGCTTGTTTAAGATGTGAGCTGGTGGATTATAGAACAGTTTTGGTTGGAAGGATCCTTAAAGATACCTACTTCCACTCCCCCCCCCCCCCCCCCCCCCGCCATGGGCAGGACACCTTCCACTAGACCAGGTTGCTTGAAGCCTCATCCAGCCTGGCCTTGAACACTTCCAGGTTTGGTATATCCACAACCTGGAATGATTTTAAAAAAATAATAATTAAATCAATGCAGAGCTTCCACTGTATACAAACATTTGCTACTGATCTTGATAGGTAAGTGTAGGTAAAGTTAAGCTTGGGTGTGACAAAAACATGTCACCTTCCTGTTGAGAAAGACTACCATGCTGCAGGGTGTTCCTTTTGCAGTGAGCAAAAAAAAAAAAAAGCACGAGATCTTTTGCAGTGAGCAGGTTATTTCTCTGCAGATTAGCAGGTATAAACACAATGAGAAGCAAAGCACAGCGTTGTTCTCTGGTGCCACTCCTGCTGCTGCAACTCATTGTGCCTTGTCTCTCCAAAACTTTGTTAAGAGCAATTATATCTTTTGAAGTAGGTGGCTAGAGAAACTGTGCTCCCTAAAGGTTCCCCAAAGATTCACCATCTGTCAAAAGTGAGCCATTCTGCCACCTTTATAATTAGCATTTACTGGTACCTCACACCTACGTTCTCACACCTACTGTAACATACTGTTCTTGAGAACAAGCGTATTGCCACACTCTCATGCCGACTCTTCTTCTAAGGCATTGCTATTTTGTATCACTACAAACCAAGACAAAATGCAAATGTTTACTCTAGGAAAAAATCATAATGACATCCCAGAGGTGCACGTGAGCAAACAAATTTCATTGCTGCTTTTTTCCAAACAGGTCCCTTCAAGAGTTTTCAGAAAGTCCAGTTATGTCAAGATGCAAGGGTCTTGGCTCTTCCCATTCACTAACTGGTACACAACGGAGGTTAGTTATTTCTATGTATTTCCAGGTAGGAATAAAAGGTGTAAGCCCATTTAGAGTTCAACAAATTTGAGTAGAGTTTTAAACAAGCAGTTCAAGGTCGTAGTTTGTAAAAGGCATCTCCTGATTTATTTTGACAAGATGGAAAGGACGGTCTTAATAACAGGGGTTATTCTTGCTCAGAAGTACATTTTTATCAGTAAAAAAGCCCATGAACCAAACAAACAAAACCAAAAAAGAACAAACAAACAAACCTACCTGAAACTGCAGTGGGCTTTCAATCCACTGCAAGGTAAAAGGCTGTGAGGTCTCATGGCAGCTGCAGTATGCCTTATCTGTGTCAGGTCTAAAGAGAAGTGAGCCTGCAGAGCTGTGAGCCTGCACCTTTTATTAATATTCCTTTTACTAAGCTATTTAGACCCCATACTACAAATTCCTCTGGATGGAGTAATGTGTGTTAATCTCTCCGCAATGTGACCAAAATTCACTGCTTTCCATTAAGCAGTAGTCTCCACAAGAGGAGAGAAGAAGGGAAGATAATTGTTTAATAAAATCAAGACAGTGTTGTGATAGCTACTGCAAGAGTAAAGTGGTACTGAGACTGTGGTATAAATAATCCTGATGTATTCACCGCAGCATCACTGAATGGCTGGCGCTCTGGGAAAAGGATCCAGTGGACATTCTTCTTGATTTGGGATTTGGTACAGAAGAACCTGATGTCTGCACTAAAATCCCTCCTCGGTTCCTCAGTGGTGCTTCTTTAGCAAAAGGGATTAACATCCGTGTGTTTTTGGAAGCTCAGAAGCAACGGATGGACATTGAGAAGCCAAACCTATATGGTAAGGAAAAACATTCTGGCAAAAGGAGAAAAATCTAGCCATAAATAGCATGGGGACTGAGAGAGTAGGGAAGAAAAGGCTTACGAAAGAAAAATCATGAAAAAGACACGTGTATTCAGGAGACACTGAGGATCCTCGTGTGCACATTTTTGGCAATGATGCTTCTTAATGTGAGTGAAATATAGTTTACTTCTCCTCAGCTGTGGACTCTGATTTATGTGCTGAAGCTGCCAGCTTGTGGCATTTTAAAACATAACTGCCCATCCCCTGTAAGACCTATCCCACCACCAAAGATTGTCATTGGTGTTGCAGAGGCTGCAGATTGAACACGAGTCCATTGCTTCAGCCACTTCACCAGCAGTTAGTATGTACCCACCATGACTGGCGGTGTAAACCAATAGAGGATTTCCAATTCAGCCAGGCCAGGCATGAACTCATATCCACTTTTCCCCTTGGTGGGTACAGTACCCCTCTCACAGGGAAATGTGCAGAGCAGGTGGCAAGGTCTTAATTCCCATGACTAGAGCGGCCAGAACTTGTGCATAAGACCCACAAATCACTAACTAGAACCTAACAGATTTGTGGTTCAAATATATCCTAAAAAGTAAATGAGGATCGTATTTTAAGTACAATAAAATTGCAACATTTAAAACACACAGGCTTGGTTTTTACTCATCAAGACGGTTTTAGTTCTCGTGTTGAAAAATGAATACAAGGTTCTCACCCTAAAGGTATATCTGCATTAAAATAGCATTGTTAATTTGCTTGTATATCACCCATCTGAAAAGTCCATTTTTGATATGATTTCCACTCATGTCTGCTGCACAGGATAGCCAGATGGCTCTTGAAATCTTCTGTTTACCTAAGATGCTCAGTGAAGCAGGATGTCTCACATAGCCCATGCATTCCCGTTTAGAATTACACCAACGAAGCAGTATTGAGGAATGAGAATTGAAACAAAAATGTCAGAGCATTGTGGAAAATGTGTTTTTCTCTCTCTTTCTCTTTTCTTTTTTTTTTTTTTTATAGCAAACCCCATGCACACATTTCAATATTTACAGCAAACTGACACATCAAGCAGGTTTCTCAACTCTGTCTTTCTCCCTCTCTCTCTAAGTCCTCTGAGAGAACGGGAGAGAGGAATCAAAGATAGTCAGTGTGAGTGGATGGTGGATGGAGACCTCAGGGAAGAAGGTAGAGAACTGGGATGGAATGAGAGCAAAGAGTGTCTAAGGGAAGGATTTTGCACGGTGAAGGCAGGCAGTGGCAAGCCAAGGTGTGAATTTAATGGCTCATCCTGCAGTCATCCTCAATGGGAGCACTCTTAGTACATGTTAATGGCTTATCTGTATGGGGGAGTTGCTGTGAAGTAAGATAAGATTTGAATTTCTGTTTTGGTGGGTGTGATGTCCATCAAAACATATTATCTTGCTTTTGACAGTTTGGGAGGGGGTTTGCACACCATCTGCTTAGGCCTCCTAGTATGTGTCTGGGCTGAGAACATTTAATTGAGAGGTGGGATTCATCCTTCAGAGATACTTACCTCTTCTCTTTTCACTGACTACATCTTTCCATATATGCTGTGATTAACCTCAGCCTGGTTCACTGCACCAAATTATAGGTGCTGTTTAGCTGAAGAACCATCTCAAAGAGCTTAATCACTGTAGAGTCTTTCTATCTCCATAGTGAGTGGAGAGAGTGAGGGTAACTCCTGCAGGTAACCATCCAGCCACCACTTAAAACACCTCTTAAAACAAGCTAGGCTGTCACTGATCTTGCACGAGTCTTTAATCTTGCACAAGTACCTTCCTACAGCTGGTGTTCCAGGAGGGGACTTACAGCTAGAAAGGGGTGTATCAGGGTTAGTGCACAAACTCCTGGATCCTCAAATACATTTGTTTGCAAACTCATTTTTTCCAATCTTGCCGACCTTAGGTTGTCTAATGAACTTGCAGTGAGTTATACAGCAAGAAAGAGGAGGGGCAAACTCACATTTATTAGATTTGAAAATGGATTGCACCTCTAGAGCTGGAACTCATCTGCCCGCCTTCGGTACAAATACTGCACCTAAATTTTCAGGCACATAGTGAGTCTGCTTTTCTAAAGCTGAAGCCTGCATTCCCTGTAATGGCGATAAGGAGACTAAGTCCTTTTGAAGACCTCCAAAAGAAGACACAGAAAAAGACCCTTCTCTGTAAATTAAGTAGAAGATCCAGGTCTAAAGAAGTTCCACGGCATTTACTTCTCCATGAACAATTTAGGGAACCCGAGACCTGCTACTGTTGTCGGACTGCTTCACCAGCACCATTTCGCTGCACTAAAGTGCCAAAATGAGGCAGCCTGTGCATCGCCTCCAGAGATTTCAAGGCTGTATTGAACCACTGTTCCCAGAGATTGGATTAATTCAGTGATTGTCCCCCTGTTTCGTTTATTATCACCAAGCCATTTCAATGCAAATGCAGTCTGAATCCTTCTCATTTGCCTAGAGCCATGGAAGATGAAGAAATAGTTAGAACAGAGTTAGTGAATGAATGAGAGGTTATCTCATTGTCAGTTTACTTCCTCCTATTCTCTGAATCAGTACAGAAAGTTAATTGATTTAATATGACATGTGTTACTCTTACAAAGTGAGAGAGAAGGATATTGTAGGTACAATATGAAGGACAATAAACCTGGAGGAAAAAAGGAGGAGAGGGAGGTGAGAAATACCAAGGATTTCGATGTCAGAGTGATCCCTCTCCACTTTCATATTCATTTCCAAGTGCAATCCTTTCCTGTTTCTATTTGTCTCTTCCCTGCTTGGGATGAAAATAGTTTTCTAGGCCTGCTTCATTGCAATCTGACCTTTTAAAATGCCTGTGGATTGTTAGAGTTGTTTGTTGTCTCCTGGCTTGATACTAGTTCCCCGGCATTGTCAGAGAGAGTTTTCTAAAGGTTCAGTTCACAAAAGTAAGTTGTGTCTTCAAAAATGTCAGCCACCCCTTCAGTTTCTCAGCTAGATCCAAAAGAGCAGCTTATCCCTATTGTCAGTGGTGAAAGTTTTACTGGTCTCATTCGAAGTGATATTTGAATTCCTAACTAAAGAAACAAGGTTACCTGACAATCAGAAGTCACGTCAAGTAAAAAGTAATTATATTTGTGCATATGATGATCCCCAAGTTCTTTGAAAACTTCAAATCTTTGAGCACCTTAATTCAGAAATGTTGAAATGATTCAATCTGATTCTTAATAATAAAAAACCACCATAATATTTCAGTACCACCTTTTCATGCTGCCGTATCTAAATCTACCTGGTGTTGGGTGTCTTGTTTCTGTGATTTTTCACAGTTGTTTCTGTCTCAGCTGCTGCAAGCCCCTCACTGGAGTTGTAGATCAAGCCTCACTCTGCGCGTTGAATGTATTAGGCAGACACCATTTCCCATAATACGTGCTTATCCTGTGACCACCACAGGTCAGCTAGAAGAGAAAAGGTGTATTTCAACCAGCAAGTCCACCCCTAGAAGAGAAATGAAATGTAAATTGCTAAATGTATTCTCTGAAGTACAGCTTTGATTCAAGCAAAAGCAATATTGCCAAGACTCAAGTTGAAACAATCTAAAAAAAGGAAAATAATATATGACAAAGTAGACAATGCTGAAATTTCATTTTTACTTTTCCAGAGAGAAACTGAGAAATTTCAGATGTCTTGATTTTACCACCGAAAATTTTGGTTTTTTTCCAAATTCTACCATTTGCTGTGGAAAAAAAAATGTTGATTGAAAATTTCTTGCTGGCTCTGGAAATGTTCTGTGTTCCTTCATTCCACTGAGGGCCTACTGAAGACTTCCCAAATCTTTCATGTAGATAACTATGTCAGCCTATGTAATGTCAGATTTAAGGAAGGAGGAAAAAAACTGTAAGCTTCCCCTCCTAAATTATAGAACGGTTGATCATAAAGTCATTAGAAGCTCTATAAAAGATAGAGGTTCTATTGGAGATTTATTGATCTTTTTTACAGAACAGTCATTTGCTGTTTCAGCTGAAGTTTCTAAAAAATGAATCCACGTTTTTATCCTTTAATATCTCATTTGTGCTACAGTTTTAGTCTATTTTGCAGCAGGCTGCAGGGACTAAAGAGATCTTAGCAGTCCCTTGCCTATTTGAGGCGGGATCCTTGGGGAACATGCCTAGAAACCGAAGGCACTGATTGTCTGGAGAGGAATAGTCCATGAAGGAAGGCTGTCCCTGACATTATTTCTTCATGACCTGTGTATTTATTACATTGCACATGAGTAAGGGGTTTTTTTATGTTGTTCATTTATCATTTTTTCTCATTGTTTGACTTGTTCCTTAGGCGTCCCCAGGTCTTTGAAATAATTTACAAAAGCTAAGCAGTGTGTAAAATTATTTCAAATTGCAGCAGGTTTGGTTCTGGTTCAAATCCGGACTGGACTTCTGTGCCACTGTCAGTCAGAGGAGATTAGCACTTGGCATTTTTATGGGCTGTCGTAGTGGGAGCCACATGAAATGCTGAGGAGAAAATGTGCTTTACATGGAAAGCACGTGGCAGCACAGTGAATGTACAAAACCAAAAAATTATTTACACCCCAAATTAATGCAAAGGGACCTCTGCAACACTGTATAATGTGTGTGCTCATAGATCAGATAACTCCTTTAAACAGCATCAAGTGAAACCTTTAACCATGTCTCCCAAAGTGTCAGCAATGGCAATGTTTTTCTCCAATGTTAAAAATCAAGCAATACATGGGGGGAAAAAAAGAGAACAAAAAAAAAAAAAAAAAAGAGGAGTATTCTTGAGATACAGTAACTATCAGGAATTATATATCACAGTATTGGTCCCCGATGCAAAGAACCAACTCAGATCCGCGTTAAATATCCCCTTGTTGTCTAATTGTCAGTGAAACAGCATTTCCAACAGCCTGCGTGCAGTACGTTTGGCTGCTCTCTAAGAGAAATGGCAGCCAAGAACGTTAACATTTTGCCATCTACTGTCCTCAACGAATCTCTCAAGGAAGGAGGACTCCTGGTGACATACTCGTTGCCTCAGGATAGGTACAGACGCAATGTACAAGAAAATGTGTTGCGTTTCTTTGTATAAATAACTTAGTAGTGCTGTAGTGATTGATATTTCCAGGATCCCTTAGAGAAAATATTATTTGCTTCTCTTTAGCTCTTATGCCATGGAAAAAATGACCCAGAAATTACAGGAGGTTAGTACAATGAAAAAAAATCTGGGAACTTTATATGGCATCAGCTACAAGTTTCTGGGAGATAAGTGTTTTGCTTTGTACAGCTATGAAAATGAAAACATAGCTTCTGTGGTCAATTTTTATCAGTTAATGGCTATGTGAATTCTGCAGTTATCTTGGACAGCTGCCAGCTGTAAACATTTGAGATCAGATTTTAATAACTTTATTCACATGAATTTTAATAAGTCCTCAGAAATGGCATCCAAGTCTGGCCCAGCCAACTGGAAAATTTCAGGCTGGATTCTATAACTTTTATCCACACAGAGCAGTATTCAGCTGCACTTGACCCAATGAATTCAAAATTGTGTAAAT
The DNA here is from genome assembly GCF_000690775.1 of Eurypyga helias. NCBI lineage: Eukaryota > Metazoa > Chordata > Aves > Eurypygiformes > Eurypygidae > Eurypyga > Eurypyga helias. The sequence goes on from NW_010248023.1 coordinate 142,428, forward strand.
GCTTGGTCTGATATAAAGAACTATGCAATGACATCTGTATGTAGCCTGAATGGATCCTCTGGAAACAAATGGAAAAATTTAGCCACTTTTGAATGAGGTACTTAGTATGTTTCTTGGCAATGAGAAGTTTGAATAATCATTGTACCTGATTATGTCAAATTATATTTTTTAATAACCATTGTTGCCTTCCATTCTGCCAAACCTAAGAACGTTTTCGACAGCTGGAAGTACTTGACCACGTAACCAGTGCCCTCTCATCTTTGCTGACCGATGTCAACACCCAGCAGACCAAAGCACAGGACACCAGAGGGGGTGAGACCGGTCTTTTGGATGCAGCAAAGAGCAGACCTGCGGTCACACAAGCGAAGCGGAGGAGAATAGGTCAGCTCCTGAAAAGAGCTTCTCGACAGACAACACTGTTGAAAAAGGGCTCGCTGGCACCTGGGGAAACCAGCTTGCCTGGCAAGAAAGAGCAACCCTGTCCTTGTGCAGATATTGCTGAGAGGGGAACAGTCCAGACAGGCTTTTCTGCACGTGTTATGTCAGCCTGTCTGACCTGGGAGCAAGCCCCCAAAGACAAAGGTGCCTCAGCATATCCCATATCTCAGTGTCCATCCACTCCATTGGGGAACACCTGCACTTCATTGTACTTAGTTGCAAAACAACCCCACCTTTCTCTCGCGTGCGAGGTGCCTGCCAAAGACAGGCCAAAAAAGGAGTCACCTTTGCTTGTGGCCCACAGGCTCAAAACAGTGGCTGCCCTAAACTGCAAGCTGCCAGACTCCTTTGAAATGGAAGAGGTGAGGCAGATTTTTGTGTATTGCTTGCTAGCAATGTCTCTCCACTCATATTTATGGCAAAGGTTTGGATTCTCTTTTTCAGGATGGAAGCTGGGGTAAATTCAAACACCATGTGGCAGCGTTATGGAGAAAACCAGTAGGATTTACACTACTCATTGGTTTTTTGATTATTTTAAATTGTCTTTATGTTAGGATACTGTCAAAGAAGTTGGCACTGAAGTTACTGAGGTAGGATTCATTCAGCCAATATGACAGTGTAAGATGCTAATGTGTTTTATGCAGCTCTAGGTTGGGATTTTTTTATAGAAGGAAGTTGCAGGCACTAATACATATGGTAAAGGTTATTTTTACAGATCTAGTCATTAACCAGTGTTGGGTTGTTTGGGGTTTTTTCCCTATCTTTTTTTTTTTTCCCTAAGCTCATTTTCTGGTGTGCTCTTTCAAAAAGTTACACCACAAAATTAGTCTTGGTTTCATAGCAGTGTTTGACGTATTTTATCATTCTGTAAGCTGAGCATCCTAAAACCAGAATAACTCAGAAAAGCAGCTTGTTCTCATATCCACTCTGCAAAGTGGATATGGTACTCAGCTCTCTATGTTTTAACAACAGTGGGTTGTCAGTGGTAGTCCACATGAAGTATCAAAGACCAGGATACTTGCCAGACCCTTTCCTACACCTAGAATTGTTGTGTGACCAGCAGTTTTTCTCCCTATACAACTGCAGAAAAAGGGCTATGGTAGGATACTCTCCAATCATACAGACTCCAGTGGGATGTTGACAGGAATACTCTTCCCTTTCCAGCCATGTTTCAAGAAAGAGGAAAAGGAAGGAGTCCAAAAGTTAGGCTCTATGGTAAGAATCAAGAAAGGAGGAGAAATGGGATGGTTTGCAGCCTCCCCAAAAACATATGGAGCATGGGAGGGAGGGAGGAAAAGGAAAGAGGCCAAGTAAGGGAGGGAGCAGAGAGTGACTGGAAAAGATGGGAGGACTAAAAAAGTTTTCAACATTTCAAAGCATTGGAAAAGCTCAGGTTAAGGTGGTGACATTCTTCTCAATGCAGGGATACTTATCTTTTCAAGTCCTTCCAAAGGTGTATTTTTCTGTGAAAGATTTGGTGCTGCCTTCATGTCAGCAGAGCCAACTCAAGAATCAGAGCACAGGCCTGATTATCAGCCTCAGTAGAGAAAAGGGCGTTTTTTGGAGATCTCCAGCACAGTAAATTTATAGTCCCAAAGTAGCCTATATGTCTTTGTAAAGCACTTAGCTTGCTGGGCTTGCAGCTCTGTGACTGAAGGCTCACACAAAAGTGAGGATGACATTGACAGAGCAGTAAATGCAGAGGATTGTAAACTCCCCAGCTTGATGTCTGAGACAATTTGGTGAATGCTGTATGCTCAAATTAGACAGGGAATATATTTATGCCCTAAGCATTCTTTATCACATCATTAAATTAAGGCTGTAAGAACCGTGTATTGCCTGAAACCGAAATTGTTAGTCTGACAAAGACCAGTAGCAGATGTATAGTGAAAGAACAACAGACACATGTAGAGTGATCCTTCTCTTGCATTCTTCAAGCCTTGGACCACTAGGGATTTGGAGATCTCCTGAGCTACAGACTTCACGGAGGACACACTCAACACACATGTTCATGTGCTACTTGTATCTAATAGATCCCCTATTCCTTTTTTTTTTTTTTGGTTTTTTTTTTTTTCTCTGCTTTTTTTTTTTTGTTGGTTTGTTTTTTTTTTCTCTGAAGGAGTTTATGCAGCACCATGACATGATGTTCCTCTTGATACTATGAAAAAGTCAAATGGGTCTTCACTCCTCGAGGAAAATATTCTGACCTTACTTACACTCCTTGGCAAGAATTTGCCTCCATATGGTTACATTTCCTTGGATTTCTTCTACTAAGTCATATGTTTTTTCTAGATACATTTCTGTGAGGCTGTTCAAAAATAAGATTGCTAGTGTATTTCCATGTTGGGAAACTATGTATTGATTACTTTGAGCAAGTCTCAGAAAGGTTTTGAGATTAGAGCTTGGTTAATGACAAGAACAGATATTTTAAAGAGGAGACATCCAAAAATGAACAATCTGAAAGATTTTATATTTTTTGTTTTGAAATATCCAACTTTTTTTTTTTTGCTTTTACATCTACCCCCCTCACAATAAGGTGTACACTTGTAATCGTTACCATCAGTAAGAATTTTTTCCTCCTCTCTCCCTTTTGTTTTCAGATTCAGAGTTTTGAGGACAAAACTCCATGTGGAAATGCTCCTCATACCTCTTCAGGTGAGTGTTAATAAACAGACAATTTTCCAGTTTTGTATTTAAAACACGGTTCCCATGTAGCTGCTTCTAAAGCTTATCCTAATAATATGTTTTCCCTCTCTGCTTCAATCACCTCCAGCATCTGGATGCATTATTCTGGACATTGCAGTCTAGATTATATGACTCGATAAATCACAGGGCTGTAAAATACACTCAGCTTGTCAGGGAGACACGATGAGTGTACGTGAAAAAAGTACCTCACATGCACATCTTTGAGTGTGGGGGGTGCCTGTCTGGTGTTTTAAGCAGACATCTCTCCTCCTCCAAGTGACACCAAAGCTTTGCTCCTGCTCGGTGAATTTGCCAAACTAAGACGACCCCTTACCCACCAACTCTCAGATCCCAAGGAGATAAGTCAACCGGGAGACTGGAGATAGTAGCTCTGTAGCAACTCTGTGCCCAACTCAACTGGAACGGTGCAACCAGGACATCATGGTCTCTGCCCCGTTTTCCGAGTCTCCTGTATCACATAGACTGCCACCACACGAGCTGACATAGCTTTGAATCATGTGTTAGAAAATAAATTATTTGAGGAGTCTATGAAAGGATTAAAAGCAAAGCTGTTAGACCAGATGTTATGCTGTCATTTGGGGCAATCTGAGTTTGTATCCTGAGAAGCGTTTGCTGGCGGGATATTGGAGGAACGGCTGTTCAGTCGCCAGAGCAGGGAGTGCTTGGCCTTGCTCTCGAGTGACACTTTCTACACCATGCTTAAAGCAGGACGGGCAGTGGTCTATGGGTGTTTGGGGTTTTTTTGGGGGTCTATGGGTTTTGGGGTTTTTTTGTGCTATTTTTTTAAAATCATTATTTATTAATTTATTTAATGGGACAGAAATTCATTGTGAAAGAACAAATAAGTACCAAGAAGCAGATAGCAAGGGACAAAGGTGAAAGTTTGGTGAATCCTTACCTTTTGAGGACTACATTATAACACTTGCAAGCACCAATAATTAAGCAAAACAAATTCAAACACGGATATCTTAAAAAAAAAAAAAATCAGATACCCACTGGTGCTGGTCATTCACAAATGCCATTGGCTGGAGTGACAGCTGGATTTGCAGGAGAGAAACCCTGTGCCTGTTGAAAGCAGTAATACAAGTCCCACTAACTTCAGTGAGGCCAGTGTTTTCATCAGTGTGTGGGATTTTTTGGTACATGCTACAGCTGAGTAAACGTGATGGAGTAAACCATGAATTCCTCAGTTCTGGAGGCTTTATTTTTGTTTTCAAATTATCTGTAAGCATACACTTGCTGTTTTGGTAGGCGTTTTTTATTGTGCAAATAGACTGCATACCTATGGCATTCAACCGAAAAAAAGTTGTATGTGTGCAGTATGTGAATGCACGGGTCCAGTGACTTTTGGGGTTTGTTGTCAGGTCCTTGTTGCTATTCAGACTGTATGATTTGTCATCTGAGCTACATGAGATTACTTTGATTTTGTTTTCTGATGGATGTCTTGATCTTCATGAACAAAGAGGAGCTCCCATACTGATAGTTTTGCTTATAGTGGTATCTATGGAAAGAATAGCAATTCCCTAGGACTGGTGCAGTGAAAAGCACCATTTGGACAAACATTCAGTGAGAAATGAAAAAAAAAAAAAAAGTGAATGTGGACATAGCCCAGTGAGGAAAAAATTAAAAACATAATAACATACACACAAATGTTTTCTTTTCCTTTCTTTGTCCACTTCTCAAAAATGACTGTGCTACTTAATGATGAAGGGCATTAGTTAAAGAATTTAGCAGATCGTATAGGTATACGGATCACAATGTAAGGGGGGAAAAAATAAATATGCCCTGAGTACTCTTTTAAGACAAGGGAATAAACATGTATTTAGTAGTAATTTTGCGACATAAATGCGTCATCCAGTAACGTAATCAATCAAGATCATACAAACAAGCTGCACTTACGTAAGATGTCTGCTTTTGCAGAACCATAACAGTATTTTAGAGTTTTGTTTAAACACTGGAATATCTCTGTCTCTCTCTCTCTGTCTTTCTCTGTTGTTTCAGTGTCATTGATGTTTGGTATAAATTTAAAGTGGAGATTTCCACCTTTTTTTCTTATTCTTTCTCTTTTTCCCACTGCTCTTAAGTGGCATACCCTTTTATACCCATGGAAGTTTTATTGTGACTCCAACTTGCTGTGCATCATGGAAACAGTCTTAAAATTGCTGATTATGAATGTAATATTGTTAGAGTGAATAATACCCAGCTCTTAAGAAGGTTCCTACCAAATCCTGCAGAATATGGCTCAAACCCACAAGCAGAAGTCCTTAAAGTAGAAGCGAGGGGGGAATAGAAGAGCCTACGCAAGGAAAACCTCAGCTCCCATGCCTGAATTTATATTTGGCCTCAAAATTCCCTGGGGCACAGGCTGCCTATTTTTCAAGGCTCATGCAGTGCCTGATACCATAAAGGCCCACTCTCCATTGGTTGTGGGCTCTGCTGGAAAGGGCGTGAGTGATGATGAAGATGCAAGAGCCTGATGTGACCCTGCTGAAAAGGGAGCTCACCGGAGCGGGGAAGTGTGAGGTGCCCACCACGAAAAGAAATACAGATAGATAAGAACAGACTGCTTTGCTTAGATGGAGCATATTAGAGACGGGTGACTTATGGAAGTACTTGTCCCAATGGTATTGTCCCTTGGCTCTGTAGCCTGGCCTCAATTTTAGTCCAATTGCTTAATTTTCTACACTCCCCATGAAAGCCAATTCCCTGGCTGCTGTGTGTCTTCTTTATATTTCTCCATAATGTAGATTCTGGCTGTTTAACTGCAGTAGGCTTTATGATAAGGCTTTTTTTCCCTCTCTCTTGGCAGAATGCTGAGACTTAATTTTAAAAGATGCTCAAACCCCCCAAACATCCCTGAATGACTTACAGGGAAAGCAGAGTGTTTTCTAGCTCTGTTTTAAAAAATACTACGATCTTTTTTATTAGGCAATTTTATCATTGTTATAAATAAGTAATTGTACTGGGGAGAAGGGATAATCCTTATTTAATTAAATTCATCTATACTCCCAGGTTGGCAGCAACCAGACATATGTGAGACTAATACCCACAGCCTGCCTGTATGCATGTGCAATTAAAAATTCACTCTACAGTAGCACTGGCAGTTTAGTGTTGCTTTTGGCATTTACAAATTCTTTTATTTTGTGACTTTTTTTTACCATACACATATGCTGGAGCAGATGTTGCTTATTTGTTGTTTATTCAAATCTGTAGGCTCTGGCAGCTAACTCCATTGTTCTGTAATGAAGCTTTATTCACTGTCCTGTATTAGGACCCAGCAAATGCATGACAGGCAGAGTT
>NW_010248023.1:148905-188475 GCF_000690775.1 Eurypyga helias
TTTATATTCTAAAGCTCACAGTTGAGAAAGCTGGCTGGGCAGTGTAAGGGGCTGGGGATGCTGTGTGCAGAGGAAAATTACTTGACTCCACTCACTGTATCTTTGCCCTGATGAGGTGCAGGCTTGCATGTAAACTCATCTGTTTGCAGGGATTTCATATTCAGCTCTTGAAAAATAGAGCTGTTTTCCCTCTCCACCCCCTCTTCCTCCTTGTTCTCCCTCCCACCGCCCCCCAACCCCTGCTGCTCCTTCCTTTTTCAATTAGCCTTTGTAAAGCACTGGGTTTAACTAAAGGATGTTTCAATGTTGCTCATCCCCTTTAACTCAGCAAGTGCCGAAAAATTCATTAGCAGCAACATCTATTAGGAGGCATCGGAAGTCGGTGTTATTTTGGAGCGCGCTGAAGTCACCTGCTCCCCTTGCGCCTTATGTACTTCCCTCTCCCTCTGCGGGGTGGCCACACACCCAAAGGGCAGGAATTCCTGCACGGTGCTGACCCAAGCGGACACGTCGCTCCCAGGCGCTTGAGTGCCAACGGAAAGGCATTAGCCTGCTGGAAAAGCCCTTGGTAGCCCACGAGGCAATCAATCAGAGAAGTAACCACCTCCATCTGGCTCACTGTGACATGGTAGCTCGCTACCAAGGCGCTTGTGATTCATCTTGTCCCAACGAGTGGTGCCAGGGATTGCATACACCCAGTTTGCACGGCAGCTGGGAACGTCCTAGCTTCCCCACACGCTGAGCTAACACATTAGCTCCTGTGACTTATCAAGTAGCAATTCTTTCAATTATCACACCTTCACTCCTCCTACTCACCAACTCCTCTGATGGTTTGGCACCATGGGAATATTCGCAGAATGCAATTCGTATTTCTTTTAATTGACTGAGTGCCAAGAACGTGAATCCTGTTTATTATCCATTATCCATTGTAACGTCTGCCTGCAACTGAAAGAGCAATGTCTTAAGTGCAAGAAGAAAAGGAACATATATTTCCTGTGCTTCAAAGAGTACAGGATTTTCTGTGTACCTAGTTTCAGTATTAGGACATAAACAGCTAATTCACATTTCTTACTTGCTGTATTGCCTACCTAGCACGGTTTTTCTTCACTTATAACACAGTGACTTTCAGTTTTAAGGAGAGACTAAAGGAAAGGGAAAGGCAAAGAGATAGTCAAAGGAAAGACCTGCTAAAGCTGCAATCAAAATCAGGAGCTGAACTTAAAAATGTCCTACAACTACTCTTGTGTTCACACTGTCCGACATTTATGTTAAACTTTGGCGTTGGTTAATGATCACATACAGTCTCCAAATATGAGTTCTCCCTGCATAAAATGTGATGAATAATAGATCCATAATAGATCCCTCTTTGCAACAGTTTTATCTTCTGCAGGTGACCTGGCACAAAGGAGACATCCACCTTCTTTAGCCATTTTAGGTTGCTTCTATTTGTTTTACGATGCCTCAGCCCATATTTTTCCCATCTTGTGCACATGAACGATACAAAGGCCTTCTTATCCTTTCCCATTTCTTACATAAGGGACCTGTGAGTGTGAATAACAGGAAGCTGTATCATTTTAATGCATTTTGTAGCCTGAAGAAATCTGGAAGCAAAGTCCTGTGGTCCCAGAAAGAAGTAGAGACTGAGAGAAAAGAGCAAACTGCAAAATTGTGAAATGATGAGTCTTCAAACCTTCTTGCATCTTTTCCCTGTCCAGAAACATCCTCACTTGTCTGGCCCTCTCAGAAACACAATTTCTGTGTTTCTCCTAGAAACACAACTTACTTCAGCTCTTGAGAACACCCGGGGGCTGCTTCACTTTGCCACAATCCTCCTCGATGCATCTCATGCACATGCATTTGTGAAGTTCAGCAATGGATATAAAGATGGAGACCCAGGAGCTGGTGATGCTGTGTTCACCAGCACAGGACCTGGATGGGCAGCAGAGAAAAGGAAGTCTGGCAGACTTTTGAAATGGCTTCTGGGAGGTTGTGCCAACTGTCTGTGGTGTCAAGACACCCTGCCTGCAGTCCTCGTGTCTAAGCAGCCATCCCAGGAGCTTTGGGAGGGGTTGTATGATTTTCAGTGAGTACATTCCTAAAAGTCATTGCACGTTTATAACATTTTGTTGCATGTATGTGTCATATTTTAGGTTCTACTGCAGCAGACTGATTCATCCTACTGGGAAAGGATATGCACACACCACATACTTAAGGCAGATGGCCTAATGAAAGTTATAAAACCTGCTGGTTTTTAAATCTTAGGGGGGAAAAGAATCAAAAAATACCTTAGGAGGACAAGGATAAGAGACATCAGTTTAGATTAACAGTGATAGCCTTTCAAACAAGAAAACTTCTGAAATGAAATCTAGTTATGCTAAAGTTGTGCTGAGATTTTGAAAGGTCTTTTCTAGTATTTCCCACTATGTCTTTTCTTCCTACACCCTCAGTGGAGCAAATGTAGCTGTTATAATTGACTGTTGATCTCTACAAAGTCACACGCAAAAGCCAGGTACCAGTTCTCGCCTCCCAATCGCTTGGGATGTTGCTGAACAGGCAGAAGTTGCAGGACCTAACAAAAACATAAGGGATTTTCCTCGTTTTACTCAAAGGTCTATGAAGGGTTGCTGGAAGCCATCCTCTCTTTTGTGAGGTGCTGTCAGTTGCAGAGCGCCCTACAATGCTCCCTGAGATGGCTTATTTTTTATTCATTATCTCTGTGCAGCTGCTACTGGGACAAGTTGTGATGTAACGTGATCTACAGTGTAGGCTGATGACATTCAGCTCTACCTCTCATTTTCATCAGAAGCAGACACAACCATCACCTGTCTCTCCCGACATTTGGCAGTGGCATGAATCTGAATTAATGACAGTTGGCTGAAGCTCAGTTGAAATAAGATGGAAGTGATACTGACTCTCAAGGAAAAGTAGGAGGAGGACCTGGCAAAGTTTGAAGCTATTCCATCAGCTGAGGGAAGATAAAAGACCATTGTCAAAGTGACTGCAATTTCAGGTTTTGACCAGATTCATCACTGCTCCTAACTCCCAGACTACAGAAACATCATTTATCACAGAGAACTGCCTACAGTGTTCTCTCTTTTTCTGTCAAATTCAAGTCTCAGATTACTCATTTATACTTTTATCATTTCTAGGGCAGTGTGTTCTTGTGTAGGACAGGGAAGCGACGACGGGAAGCTCTGACTCGCAGGGAAGGCAGCTGCCTTGCTCCCGAGCACGGCAGATTGTAGGGGTGCGTCCGTCGCTCTCAGCGACAGCGTGGGAGATTCATGGTGCTGATCTGTATTACCAAACCTGACAGGACCTTTGTCCCCAGCTACTTTAAATACTTTCTGTAGCTACAGCCAACCTCTTAAAGGGGGTTTCCAGAGTCATGGACTAAATTGTCCTGCGGATATTCTTGAAAGGGGCAAAAGTGGAGACTTATGGATGGCGAACTTCTGTCACCAAAGCCCACACATGTCAGTTCTGACCCCTTAGAGAGGCACAGGGAGGTTCAGATCAGCAGTGCAGGAAATTTCATCTTTTTCAGTGATATACAAGGTAGAGAACATGCTTTTTCCCTTGCTCATATTCATCTCTGATTTAGGAAGGGAGCAGGGGAAATGAACGTTAAAAAAAAGAAGTTTAATTTTTCTTTAATGAGTAGCTGAACAGAATATCATCAGCTAATTCAGATCTTCTCCAAAGCTTCCTTCTACACACAAGCTCCGGACAACCTGTAATGTGAGAAAGTGAAAGAGAGAGCCAACCCACCCACCCACCAGCCCCAGGCATTTCACAAAGGAGTATATTTATACCTGCTGCTGCAGCACTGACTGTAGCACGCATCAGAGGTACAGAAGCTAGCTCTAAATCAGTAAATATGTGCACCAGCTTTAAAGCATGCTGGCACCTAGCACGGGTACCAATGGCTGTCTAGCCACAGCATCAGGGATCTGACAGTGCACCCTCTCACCCTGCTTTTCAGGCAGGTTTTGCAACCTGGGCAGCGCTCCAGGCTGCTGTGCTCTGCCTGACAGCTGTGCTGTGCCACAAGCATGCTAGACATAACCATGCTATACACTGAGTCTTAAGCCAAAAACTTGGCTGGAACTTGGTGCAAAGCTGCTTTTTTTCCTCGGGTGTTTTGGAGGAGTGAAGCTGGATGTTCTGATGATAGATGTTATTTCTGTCATGCTCCGGGCCAGTGAAGTTTGTGTCTTTAATGCTCCGTGACCTGGTTCCCTCAAGTGCTTATGGCTGATAGCTGGAGAGCACGTAGGCCAATGTCATTCCAGGGGGATGTGGGGTGCCAGGCCCTTGGCGAGGAGCGGGAAGCTGTGCAGGAGGACGTGAAGCTGGGTGTGTGCACTCCCAGTGCCCTTGGAGCTATGCACGTAGCTCCTGCTAATGACAGCGGTGACAGCCAGACCCTGAAGATGACCATCTAAGAAGTGCCAAGCTGCATGGGGAGATGAAAATATCGGTAGCTGTCACACGACATATGGGCCCACCACATACGCCCTCCTGGCTCTGTCTCACCTGCTTGGGGTGCAGCATACGTGCACTCGTGTCTCACCTGAGGGGCATTGCAGTTATGGGGGCAGCAGGGCTTTCCTTTCTTGGTCACAATGAGTCTGGCTTCACCCCACAAAAACAAAGTATACCTGGCATCCTCTATATGCCAGTGGTACCTGGTGTAATGGGGCAAAGAACATTGCAGACTGGATGAGAGCTGGGGTAACTGGGTTTGACAAGTGGGAGGAAATACCTCAGAGAAGCCAGGTTTTGTTCACCTTACAAGCCTTTCTGAACATAGACCCTTATGTTCCACTCATACAGCACCTACCAGCATGGTGGGGCACAGCTAATAGTACAAATGGCTCTATGTAGAGCTTTCTTTAAAATACATTTTCCCCAGTCACACTGTGTTAGATGGTTGGCATGAAATTCCCCTTCAATTCAAAGGGACCAAGGGATAGACAAGTTACTTATCTACACTTGTTTTCGAATAGGAGCTTTTGCTGCATTTGGTGCATTTCAGGGTGTATTATTTGCTTTCAAGTAATATGACTCTTCTAGTAAGATAGTTTCTCTAATTTCTGCCATAATGTCATTGAAAAATAAAATTTGCAGGAGGACATCGGTAAAAATTCTAGTTTGTGTTGGCCTTTAGAAACACAATTTGTGGTTTATGCGCTGCTGCCACCTGGTGATGGTTCTCCTGAAATGCAGCACAAAGCTCAGATTTAGCTGTGCAGAAAGGGGAGAGTGCTGCATCCCTGACCCGGTGACAAGCAGTTCTGGACTGATCTCTCGTAAGGGCAAGTTGTAAAACTGTGTATTGCGATTGGCTAGAAAATAAATATAAACCAGAACTTTCCCAGCTCATTTCGGTTTTTCATCACCATTTCTGCAACGTGGAAAGCAAGCTGATGTTATAGAAGCCGTGCAGGAATATTAAAAGAAACACTAAGAGCAGACTTTTCCTTTGGGATTTCAGTGGCACTAAACAAAATGCTTATGTTCACAGCCAACAGTCAATATTCACTGCAGTTGCCTATGGAGGAGTTATTTCTTAGACTAAGGAGATAGAGCACAGTAAAGCAAGTTTTATGGAACATTACCACAGGATCAAGTTTTGCCACATACATGGGAACTGATGTGAGTTCATTTCCTGAAATGCTGGAATTTGTACAAAGTAATTGCTTCTGGTGCATCAAGCTTGGGTGAGCTTCAGGAAGGCCGTCATTCTGGATAACATCACTAAAAAATCACAGTTCTTTGTGACTTACGCAGAATACATATTTTGCAGAATACATATTTGCAGGGGAGTTTTATTAGCTCCTAATGGTCATATAGTAGAGTGTGATACTTAAAATTGATGATGCCTATCATCTTTGAGTTGCAGGAGAGGGGAGTAAGCTGCAGCAGTTCTCCCACCACAGGACCAGGCCATCTGTAGCTGTGCCATGCAGCTGATGTATTCCTCTAGCACGTAGCCAGCTCACCCTGCAATGTCATTTTGTGCAATGCCATAGGCAGGGCAGTGTTGTTAAAGATAACATACGGATTTAACAACTTACAGAGCAGGTAGCGTTAAATGCCTAAATGGGAAGGATCCAGTAACTACTCAAAATGAACCTATTTCTATTTTGAAAGTATTGTTTGAAAATATATTTTTGAAAGTCCTTTGTCATGTAGGACAGAAACCCTTAAATTTTTTTGCCTTGTGTGTTGCAAGGTTTCGGAGAATCAGAGCCTTCACATCTCCCACACGCTGCCTCCACAGCCGTAGTCCTGAGCAGCTTTGGTGGATGAAGCACTTTTGAGTATTCTTTTTTCCTGTGTTTGAGAACCAAAACACAAAACATCCAGAATGTAATAACGTATCTATTCAGTTCTGACACTTCTGTGGACATGGTGTCACCTTCATTCACCCCATCTCTTCATGTGTTCAACTACTGTTGAATTCAACCTTTGTTGAAGGGACGTTCATAAGGCCTCTCAGTGAGATATTTGTGTGTCCATTTAACTCTGGGTATGGGAATATTATGCACAGACTCAAGCCTGAATCTAGTTTCCCTGCTGAATGTAGCCTGAGTGTTTAAGCTGTAATGGAGTTAATGCCTTGAGAGTTTTGTGTGAGAGACTGCAAAACGTCTTTGCCTATATAGTGAAGTGAAAAGTCTTATTCTAAGTCCTTCAGGCTTCTTTTTCTTTTACAGAGTATCTGACTATGTTGTGGCTGCTGTGTGTTATTAAATACTGTGTATGTAGCAGATGGTTTTAGAGATATTTATCCACATCAATGTCCAGCAACATTTAGATATTTTTGTAGCTTTTTAAAATTTGAACAGCATTGCTGGGTTGCAATTGGCCATTCTGCTTTTCCCTATGAGTGTGTTGTGGTATAACCCCAGCCACCAACTAAGCACCACACAGCCGCTTGCTCACTCTCCCCCAGTGGGATGGGGAAGAGGATCAGAAGGGAAAAATGAGAAAACTCATGGGTTGAGATAGACAGTTTAACAGGTAAAGCAAAAGCCATGCACGCAAGCAAGGCAAAACAAGAAATTCATTCACCACTTCCCATCAGCAGGCAGGTGTTCAGCCATCCCCAGAAAAGCAGGGTTTCATCACACGTAACAGTTACTTGGAAAGAGAAAGGCTATCATTCTAAATATCCCCCTTTCCTACTTCTTCTCCCAGCCTCATATGCTGAGCATGACGTCACATGGCATGGAATATCCTTTAGGTTAATTGGGATCAGCTGTCCCATCTGTGTCCCATCCCAACTTCTTGTACACCCCAGCACATTCCCTAGTGTTGTGAGAGGGAGAAAAGGCCTTGACTGTGTGTAAGCACTGCTCAGCAGTAACAAAAACATCCCTGTGTTATCAGCACCGTTGCCAGCACAAATCCAAAAGACAGCTCCATATTAGCTGCTATGAAGAAAGTTGACTCTATCCCAGACAAAACCAGCATGGACAGGATGAGCAGTCCAGATTTTAATTTGTGAATTTAAAATGCAAATCCACATGGATGTTCTTGCGTTTGACGTTTTTGTGCCTGTGCTTCCCCATGTAGTCAAATGATGTATAAAAACCAATACTGAAGCACATTCATCAATGTTAATGTGGTTCAAAAGGCATGCAAAAAGTGTGCTATCATTTACAAGCAGTGCAGTAGCTCTCATGGCATCTTTTGCAGTTTGCAAGTATTCTCCAGGCTGGAAACTAGAAAGAGTTTATGTTATTTGCAGCCAAGTCCACTGAAAACCTGCTGCAGTCTTCAGAGGAATGCAGAACTGCACTCCAGCACATTTTCTTTTTTTTTACTAATTAGGGAATATTCTTTCATTAATGGTGAACCTAGGAGCCTGATAGTTTCAGAAAGTTCCTGCTCTGATGGTTGCTCAAGATGTAAGCCACTGTGTCTGCATGCAAATAAGGGGAGAGAAGTCATCTCTTAATGAAATTGGATTGATCAAGTAAAGGGAACTTTGGGATTTGGAAGGCATGTACTTATATGATACAAAATGAAGCAGAAACCTGATTTTTAAGTTCCTCTAACCTATTTTTATTTAAAATTCAGGCAGAACAGAAATGGGATGCAGGAGCTAAACTCTCCCAGTTCAATTAGCACAGAAAGGCAAAGAGCCAAGGTTTTCCTCTCCAAGGTCTTCAGGGGCAATTCTTAGGTTTCTTCTTTCCAGCATAACCAGATGTATTCTCCGCACAGGGCCCAGAGTTGTAATTTTTAGTTCATAGCTGAATACTGGTCTGCGTCTCTACTTCTCCAAACATACTTTATCTTTCCTTGGTGTGATGCTCTGCATGCATTTGAAGAATCTCTACAGGTTTAGGTGTCTCCACACACTAGGAGAACTGAGTAGAGCTACATGAATAATGGATATTTTGGTTCAGTGGCTGAACCAAATGATGGGGGGAAAATGCAGTTTGGGTAGACTAGAAAGGAAAACATGTTTTGCCTAATGTTCAGGTGGTTTAAACTTTTTTTTTTCCCCCCTGTTCTTCAAATTAAAAAAAGCTGTTGCTTTCAGGCAAGAAAAAAGCACATTTGAAAGAGAAAGCGGAGAGCATATTAAAAATGTCAAAATAAACTATGTAGATTTTGAGCAACTTGTATCCCTTTTTAAGACAATCTGCCAGTTGCT
Organism: Eurypyga helias; assembly: GCF_000690775.1. Taxonomy (NCBI): domain Eukaryota; kingdom Metazoa; phylum Chordata; class Aves; order Eurypygiformes; family Eurypygidae; genus Eurypyga; species Eurypyga helias. The sequence continues at coordinate 157,583 of NW_010248023.1, forward strand.
AAAAGGCATTAGTTTATTTAAACATAAGGAATTGTTGCTGTGACAAAGTGGTGTCCCTCAGGTGACCCTGGCCACTGCTGAAAGGGCTTTAGATGCTAGCCCATTCTGAGACAAACCGCCAGCATCATCCAGCACGGACATTTTCAGAAATGGGCTGCATAGGTGTATTTGTCCTAGGAGACCTAGAAAAGACCTGCTTTGGACCACTGCAAAAGGTCAGTCTCCAGTAACTCGGGCTATAGGTATCATCGTTGGTATTAGAACGATTTTTCTGCCAAGAAAAACTGTACTGTTACCACTGGCAAGCTATTAACATCACTGAAATTTTCACAAAGATGGACAGTCTATTCCTCCTCAGTACAGCATCATGCACGGTCTAATCTTCAGTCTCATTTCATTCCATTTTGGGACACTAGGAAGGGATGAATTGATAGATTGGCACACTCCTCTCCCAAAACATGGTTTCCCCAGTATACAAATGCTGCCCTCCATTATGCAAACATGACTTGGCTCTGGTACAGAGATATTAAACCAAACTATATTTACATAGGTCGAAACTGAGCGCTCTCAAATTGAAAAGACTATTGTGTTTAATACCGTTTCGGCACAGACCCAGCCTGCACTGCGACCTGCCTTCCCAGTGCAGTCCTGTTCTGCGCTTCTCCTGGGAGCATGTTGTTCAGCTTGAAGTCCTTGTGGGAGCACTCTGACAATCTCTTCGTAGCTTTTTTATCTTACCTTGAATTAGAGGCCTGTGTTCATTTTTCCTATTTTTTTTTTTTTTTAAATTCAGACTTTCACTGAAATTGAGCGAATTTTGACTGGCTTTGAATAAGGTCTTACAGTCAGAAAAATACCTCATCTTTTAAAACCTCCTTATCTTCACCTGCCTACCTTCATCAGGGCCTGGTACATTGGGTAGGATCTTGCAAGTCATTGTGGGATGTAATGATTAAATTAGGCACCTGAATGTAGTTGGAAAAGACTGCAGCTCAGACTCAGAGAGATCACTTTCAGCTGGCTGTATGGGGAATTTAAGCCTTTACGGGTATTAGTTCATTGCACATCTAACATGCAAACTAGATGCCTAACTCAGATGAAAGTGCTTACTTGGTCTGAGGGCAGGAAATCACAGTAACAAGCACAGGTGAACTGTGCTTAATATGGTTGTCCTTTTATATAATTTTCTTCTCTGTAATAATTTTCTATTTTGCTAACATAAAAATTGTAGAAACTGGATTTATGCTCAGAATGGATATTGGGTCCTATTGTATCACCATGTCAAAGGCATACACAGACAGCCTTTCAGCGTGGTTTGAGCCTGGGTGGTAGGCACCTTGCATGGTTAATCAATGAGAGCCCTGACAGCAGAGTACACACCACACCTCCTTCCAGGGCAAGTCCAGGGAGACACAGGGAGGTCCTTCCATAGCCTAACTGTAGTGATATCAACTTGGTCTGCAGACACTTCATCCAGCCTTTAATGTCTCACTTTGTGTCTAAAGATCAGCCCGGAGCCCACACTCACGTGTTTTGGGTAGTTCCCTAGCTAGCACATGAACACAGATGTGGGTGGGCAGGCTGCATGGCTGCAGTACACAAACACCACCGATTGTTGTTGGAACAGATGCATTGCATTCATCTTAATAAATGGGCCAAACCTGGCTACAGCCACCTGCTTTGGACCAGGTCAGAAGATGAATTCTAACCACATTTATTCTCCCATTAAAAGTTAAAGGGTTTTTCACTACACATAATTTGTAGTAGCATGCAAGCTACTTCGGTATTCTGCATGTCTCGGGAGAAAACGAGGCAGCTTAAAACACTAGGTAAACAGATAATGTGGTCTTCTAACTCTGCAAACTTTAAAGCCTGAAGGTCAGTTATTATGACTGTAGGATACAATTGAGTATTTGAGTCTCAAATGGATTGGAAATACAGCAGCTGAAACATTTCATCTTTCCAAATTTTTGCTAGGCAAAAATTATTTTCCTTCTTCATTTTTATGTATGGAAAACTATAGGCCAGACTGACACACTGGAAGCAACAGCTGGCAAAGATACAAAGGGTAATTGAAACAGCTTTAAAAAAAGTTTAGAGAATCTGTAAAGCAGTCTCCCTGAGGGAGAAGCTGAACCGTGATGTCCTTTGTGGGAAAATGCAAGGATGAGTTTTGAGACCACCCACAAAACAGGCAATTTTCAGCAACATCGCTGCAGATTTTGTAATGTGTGAGATGGAAACCACATATTTCTCATCTGAAATGGGAAAGTGGCTGGCTGGCTGATGTGCTGATGATATCTGGTTTTGATTTTGTCGTTGCTGCCTACAAATAGATTGTGTAACTTTTGTTAACTGATGCCCAAGATACATATAATAAAGTCCACAGTCTGATAATGTGTGAAAATATAACTTGTAGACTTTTTTCTTTGCAAGTTCCAAGTCACACAAATAAGAAATAGTAACTCAGGTCTCATAACTGCTAGTTGAATTGTCACATTTTCATGGATATAACCAGAAGATTAAAAAGCCCTAGGATTCAGCAGTGGTTATGTATGCAAGGAACAGGAGAGGGAAGTGTATTCAGAGTGTCTCAGTCTCCATCCCTTTCCTTACCCAGCAAACTCCCTCAGCTCTACCTCTGGTTTTGTGCCAGCTATCTGAGAATGAGGGCATTATCTAAAGATGAAGGTTATCTGAAAGTGCAAGTTATCCAGGGCTGAGAGATACTGGGATGTACAGGATAGCTGAGGGTTTGCTTTCAAGCATTTGCACTTTTAAAGAAGGTCAGCTTTTATTCATTAAATCAGCTAGTTAATGGTGTGTAATTTATTTCATAGCAAAAGTTGGGGTAAGAATTGATACAGCCAGGTGATGTGGCTGCTAGATTAGAAACCTTCCCTGAAGTAACTCTAGAATATTTTCCTCTTGCCTTTATGTCTTGCCATGCAGCCCTACACCATCTCTGCTTGTTACTGTGCTGTCCTGTCCTCCGACCAAAAAAAACAACGCAGATTTCACATGGTGCCTCAAAGTAGAGACAACCTGGCCTAGGGAAAGGCTAGGGCAGCTCCCTTTCCCTGCAGGAATTACTGGCTGAAGCCACTGACACTACAGAGACTTGGTCTGAGCCAGTTCTAACAATCAAAAATCAAATCATTTTTAGCAAAGGAAAACAAGTGGTTTGCTGCTTTATAGGTTATTTACATCGTATATGTTGTGTGAATATATCTAAATCTGAAATATACGGTTGGTGATTATGCTGGTGAATAAGTCAGTGCTTAGTAATATCAGCAGTAGGTATCCTGAGCACATTTGGTGAGTTTGGGAATTTTTTTCTGGTTGAAGCACTATTGCAGATTTCAGTCCAGGATCAATAATATTTCTAGAAATGTACACTTAAAGTGTTTTTGATTAGCTCTGTGTCAATTTTGGTTGGGTAGTGCTTTCTGTCTGTCTTTCTAACTTTTCTTATCCTTCTGTTTTCCCCAGTAGAGGTGATGGTGAAAAGAACAAGCAGCTGCCAGTCAGACAGTAGTGGGTTCATGGAGGAGTTGCCAGAACCTGTAGTTTTGCAGGTAAGAAATGAGCAATAGTCATCAGTAGGTCTTTGAGAGATCTATAACCCTCACACAAGTAACATTAAAAAAATAATGGAGTTGTCAAAGCTTCATGAATACAAGTTCATCCTCTTAGTAAACCTCAGGAGGCAAGAAGCTGTCCCAGAAATTTGTGCAACTCTTCCACCACATCAATACAAGTTTTGTGCAAGCTTACAGGCATTAGAGAAGAAACATTTCAAGAATCTTTGAGTCTTTGGTTCAACGGTGTGCTGGTTTAGTTTGGGACAGTGTTAATTTTCTTCACAGTAACTAGTGTGAGGCTGTGTTTTGGATTTGTGCTGAGAAGAATTTTGACAACACACTAATGTTTTTACTTGTTTCTAAGCAATGTTTACACTAAGTCAAGGACTTGTGCAGTTTCTGATACTGCCCCTGTGTTCCCAGCTTCTTCTCGACAACAGGCTGGTGGGGGGACACAGCCAGGACAGCTGACCCAAACTGACCAAAGGGACATTTCATGCCATCAAACATAATGTTCAGTATATAAGTTGGGGGGAGTTGACCAGGGCGTCTGGCTCCCAGGGCTCTGAGATCTCTCGGGCTCTGGCTCGCTCTCTCATTCTGTCTTTCACTGCTTGGGTAGTGGTCGGCAGGTGGTGAGCAGTTCTATAATTTGCTTTTTTCTATTGTTGTTTTCCTTTCCATTACATATTATTATCATTAGTAATAGTAGTATTTCATTACGTATTATTTGTAGTATTATTGGTATTATTTCTATCATTACTTTATTTAATTTCAAATGCTAAACTGTTCTTATCTCAATAATTGAAAATTTCTTACCTTTCTCCTGCAATTCTCTCCCCCATCCCACTGGGGGAGGGGGAGGTGAGCAAGTGGCCGTCTGGTGCTTAGCTGCTGACTGAGGTTAAAGCATGACAACTGTGTATTTAAAGATGTCCTGGGGGTGCCCAGGGCAAAATAGTGGTGGGCATAGTAGTGTGATAGAAAAAATGTAGTATGAACAATTTCTTTTTCCCCTTTCAGAATGCGTCTTTGTCAAGAAAGATGAATTTTATTTCTGATATCCACAATAAAGAAACAGCTCTGTCACATAGGGCAGTTTTTCCTATGTTAAATCAAGATTTTCAACAAAAGCCTGATGACTGTGTTACTAAGGTCATCACAGCTTGCAAGAGCATTCTGACAGCATCTAGATCAAGGAAAGCACGCAGTGACCAGGGAGAAGAGATTCATCTGTTGCTGACTGCAGAGAATGGCAAGTTTCAGGCCTATAATGCTGAGCCACAGACTTTTTTACAAGAAACGTTATGTGATGTGAACAAGAAAGAGGATAAAACTGGAAGAAAGCAACTGGAAAAAGAGAAGTGTATAAAAGAGCATAGTCCTTGTTTTCAGGCTGATGCTCAGGACAAAGGAGATCCTAGCTCCTCAAAAGTTGATCATCACTTATATTTTAGTACAGAACACAAAAAGGTGAATGTGACCTTCATTGAACTGAGTGATGTAAACCCAGCAGTTACCAGTGAGAGCAAAATTCGAGGCGAAGATGAAGGAGAGAGGCGCCTGACTGAAGAGGATGTTGGAGTGGCATGTTGTGAAAGTGCCCATCGAGGTCGTACAGGACATGTTAAAGGAACATGGTGGGGAGTGGAAGGGGTCAGCAAAGATGGTAGCCTGCTTGCACTGAATGAGGTGACAAATGGGCAGAAGTTCTGCAGACTGGATGGTGATTCAAAAAATACAAGCTGCTTCCCCAAAACAGGGCTCCCAGAAACTCCACCGTGGGAGTCAGCAGTGCGATGTGGGAGCAGTGTCTCTTCAAGGTGTTCTCTGCAAGTACCTCAGACGCATCCCTCCTCTTTGGTGGAAGGGCCCGGATTAAGTTCATCGGAAGGTCGAGAGACTGGTAGTGTAGGGGAGATGTTAGGTGCCTGCAAATCGGAACAGGGAGATGCTGTCCAAAATGGTGAAATAGTTTATGCTCCTCTCAATTCTGTGACTGTTCAGATGTCTTCAGGGATGGAGTTTACTTCAAGGGTGAAGTGCACAGGGCAAAATGTTCCTGTAGGTGAGAGCCTTGCTAGGGAAGATCTTGTGGACTTCTCTGACACATTACTGCACCACGCTGGGAGCAGTCCTCTCCTACGGGCAGATCCAGGGGCTTCGAAGGACAGTAGGAAGCAGAATACTGATGCCTCCAGCCAAACTGACATCCATGCCAGAAAACCCAGGTGGCCACTCCTGCTTCATCCACCCCACAGACACCTGAAAAAATCAGCCTCTCTCGACACCATGCTTTGTGGTAAATACAGGTCATACCACGGGGCTGAAGCCTCTGGTATTGGGGGTGAACAGGGCAGTTGCTGCTGTCACCGTTGCTGCTGCCCGTGGATCTTCCCTGCGGGTGTCCCTCCCCATCGCTCCATGGGCTGCCTCTCAAACCATGCCTCCACCGAGCTGCAGCTCTTGAAAAGGCTGGAGCTCTCACAGGACACTGAGGTGCATAATCCTCCTCCGGTGAGTAGGTTTCTTTGTATACACGGAGAGCTGACGCACTTTCGAGGTAAACGCACAAGCTGCCTTTTCCTTTCCTCTCCTGCCATGCTTGCTGCTTTAGTGAGACGTGTCTTAGGAACGCAACTGAGAAACTTGGGAAGGATGGGGAAAGAAGCATTCCCTCCTGGACAAAAATAGCAAATGTATCTTTGTACCTTCAGTTTGTTGGGGTGTTTCTTTTAGTAACTTACGTACATCAGTTAAGTCTTAAATGGTTACTGCAAACTGGGTGATAAAATTTACAGGTCAAATGAAGAGCAGAGAGATGAGAATGAGTTTCAGTGAGTTCCTGTGAATCAGCTGAGTTACAGAAACTGAGTAACTTACTGATCTGCAGAAAATGCAAGGTTAGACGTTTCAATGTAATCCTCTTTTACTGAAAACTCATTTAGGTTATATTACTTAGTGTTTTTTAAAGACTAGCTGTGAACACCCAGGTACATACCATAACCAAACTGCTCTAAATCAATGCAAATTGTGACTTCTCAGAGCATCAAGCCATTTTACCATGATAGAATAAGAAGCTTACAGTAAATCTAAAGTCCTGCTAAGATGAATTACCACTAGCAAAAAGTCACCATATTTTTATTTCTTTGTTCAGAATTGCTGAAAGTTCCCAATAATCGTGAAAGACTCAGGGTGTTTTGGGGAAGAAAGCAAGGAAAGCGAGTCAGGAATGGCTTTTAGGTCCTGAGAAAAATGTGGAAGAACCAGACTTTTCCAATTCTCCTCTTCTCTTTGCTCTTCGTAAGGAAATGAAACTTGAACTGTTGAACAAATTGGGGAAGAAAATTATTAGATAAAATTTCCAGAAAGTGAAACTGGTGAGTTTTACGCTGCCACATCACTGAATATATAAATCTGCAATGTCTTGTCTTTGAACAGTATATTGGCAAACACACCTTTTTTCAACTATTTTGCTGTTGCCACAAGATGGCAGTGAATCAGTACCCTATGATGCTCCGGGAAGCCTTTTCTCATTGATCGACTACTGTTTTACCACTCTTCTAATGGGGGCTAGTGCTGATTTGTCTTCTCTAGTCTGTGGACAGGGAATGTGGGAGGAACTGACTTTGCACCGTGCTGTTATCCAAGATCTGTTCTTAGGGATACGGCTCCACACCCAAGTCATTGTGCAAAAAGTGAGTGCATTTACTCAATATCGGCTGCTGTGCAGAGATTACAACTATGCCTACTTTGTGTTTGCATTCAAGGTAAGGTAGTTTCTACATCTTTTACTGAGAGCAGCTCGCTCAGGTTACATCCCATGTACCGAGGGGACGCATGGGAAATACAACCACCAAGCAACTGTTAGTAAATTCACCCTGTTTACATGCACCTTACCTTAACAAGGTCTTGCATGAGAGTAGTCCTGGAACTCCTTGCTGAGCCTGAACTCCGAATAAATCCTTGTGTGCCATGATATGCCCAAAGATTTAGTGCCAAGGGAGCTGCCCAAAACTCATCTATAAGGGCTGGCAAGACTTTTTACCAAACCTGCCCACGTTGTTCCTCTTGTATCTTTTGCATGGTACTTTCTAGGTTTCTGTTAGCCTTGAGGAACAAGGCCCATGGACTTCTCCCTAGTGATCTAAATGACAGGAGCTCTTCAAGCTCATTTGGGCATGTTTTCTTGATGGCTAGAGGTCCTTGCTCTGTTCAGATTTGGTAGTGGGTAGAAGAAATCATGATTAATATGTGGGCACTGCTCACTTGCACCCCACACACTCGCGTCTGGGAACAAGGAAAGTCAGGTTCAAGATTAAAAATTGGGGTTGAGGGTAAATGAGCAATCAGCCAACACTTACTCTGAAGGTGCTCATAACACATCTGCCTACCCCAGTGGGGTGTGACTGCTGCCCTGACCCACAGCATTAAGAGTACCAACTGTGCTCCACATGGAGCAGACACTTAGGAGAGCTCACCTCTACCGCAGTCACAGGACTGGCCCTGTCAAGATACCATTAGCCTCTAATTAGCGCTTTCTGGTGCAGTCATGGTCATTGGAGCTAGAATTTGTAATTTACTGTTACAGGACAGTTTCTCCCTGGGTCATGGCCATCAGGAGTGTGTGTGACATACCAGTTGCAGCAATGGAGACGTACCATCTCCAGAAATGGAGATTGAGAATGAGGCTTCTCAAATGTATGGGGAGCATCTTTTGCCCTCTAGCTGCAGCTGATCCCCCATTTGCTTTGCAAATGTACTTTTTGTTCCCCATCAGTTACAGTGGTCAGCAGTGGAGTGCAGTTTTCTACACTGTGTTCCCATGGTTTACAAGAGACCAAAATCTGCCAGGATGGGAACACGCCAAACATCTCCTTGCACTTGGAGTAGTTCAGCATAATAGGGGAGCATGTTTTCAGAAGGCAGACAGTATGGTCTCCAACATCATTTGGATGATGCTGTCTTCATTACTGCCCTGAACGAGCTGTTAAAAATCAAGGAAAAGTCTTCCATGTTGCTAGAAGTTTAGACATTTCTATGTCACTAGTGGGCTGCCATTGTATTAGTCCTGTGCTCCAAAGTAGTAACTTGCAAACCTTCTTATAACTTTTGATGCCCCATTCCGGCTCGTTCATCTCCCCTGCCTTGAGATATTGTCCATGTAGATGGCTACATCGGGGTAGATGTAGATGATTGGTCATACTAGATACCTACTCTCAGTGTAGAGTAATGGTCACAATTATGGCATAGATCCTCTGCCCTATCACGGTTGTCTGCTTTTGGATCAGAGCATTTGCTCTGTTGCAGTACTTGCATGTACATCTGTTACAGTAAAAGTCTGCATTTGCTTAGATAAACCCAGTTCTAGGCTTCTAACTGGTAATAGTTGAGAAATCATCGGTGTAACACTTAGCAGAAACCATCAGAAAAGACATTTTTACTTCTCACAGTTCTTCTGTATTTTCAGTCTCTCCCTCTTTCTCCCTTTTCAAAACAGTTTCTAATTAACCCATAGCAACTAATCCTGCTCAAATATAATGTCTGACAACGGTGCAGTAACATCAGAATTTGGCTCACTGTGTCAGATCTTTGATCAAAGTCCTTTTACTCTTCAATGGCAACAATGAAATTCTCACTGGCTCAGCTAGTGCCAGCACTTACTCCTACACGCTTTAGGAGGAAAGGTGATGACTGGGATGCAAGTGATGCACCCAGAGCAAACTCACTTGAAGTGCCATCTGGACTTTCATGGCAGCTGCTCGGAGTCCTTGTTGCATGGGTAAGAGACTGACCCATGCCGTTCACGCTGTCATCTTCAAACACACTCGCCATGGAAGGGCTCAAACAAAAGTAGTTAAGTGGGGCGTCTTCTTGCTTTTCTGTGTAGTGTACCCTCCATGAAATAGAAGCCATGAAGAGCTCCTGCCAGCTCTTCCAGGAGAAGATGGATGAGATTGAACGCCACCTGACTGAACAGCTGATGCTGTTTTCCAGCGCGATGCCAGAGGAAGGAAGGTAATGGCAGCCCAACATACCCAAGTCCGCAGCTAGCATCAACAACATGTCTGGTCACACGTGTTAACACAGCACTTCTGGCCAGCGAGGTGAAGCTGTGGGCACCCCACAAGTGGAGGAGAAATGTATTCTGATGTGATTTTTGCTCAGAAGAAAGTCTAGATTCGCTCTACCCTGTTCAAGGTTCTTAAACACAAGCGTTTTGAAGGGGAGGGTTGCTCCATAGATGCAGGATAGATTTTTAGTGTGCAACTACTATGTTTTAATAGCAATAGGAACACAGGGACAGATCCCAGTCAGCTGGAGTTCGGTGTCCCAGGTCAACGCTGGGTTCAGGGGAGGAGGTGGGAGCCATCTCTGACAAAACAGTCCTTTTAAGCCATGTACTTAGGGCTTATGATCAACGGGGTGATGATACAGGAAAAAATGAACTAGCTCTTCATGGACTCGGCCCAAGTTCACAGGGATTGCTGAGAAGCCTCAGGTTCACAAAAAGTAACTAGGGGCTTCCAGTCTTGAGCTGCCTGAAAGTGTTATGCAAACTTTGTGCTGGCAATCAATAAGTAGTGATAAACCTGCCCAGACTGGAGCTGTCTCTGCAACTGCAACACATTTAATCTTGCAACTGGGATAATCAAAGAAATGACAGTCAAGCGGACAAGGGCTCTTGTTCAGTATTTTGTAAGATATCCTGTGATCTCAGGTAAAACCAAGAATGTAATGGGGGAGATACAGGCCTTAGGGTGGGGCTGAGGAAGAGGAGAGTGTTCACTGCTCACTTGAGCGTACTTTCATTGCTGTTCCCACAGGGAGGAAGGCAAACACCTGCAACAATTACGGCGAACCGTTCGTCAGGAGGTTACAGAGCTGGAATTTTGGCTGAATGACCAAGACTGCCAGGTCAGGGAGGGCATCCTTATGGTACGTTGCACAAGCCACTGCTCTGGGTCATGTGGGGAGAGTTTAATGAATGTCCTGCTATTCACTGTTCAGAGTGTTAACTTTGAGGTACATCTGAATAAACCTTTCAGCACCAAGAATAGGAGGATTTCCCATAAAAGACTTAGAGCTTACATCTTGGACTCCTAATAAAAGTGACAGGATAAAGTGACAGGAGATCTGCCTACAGAATTACTGATGAATGGTTACTGGTCTGGTTCTTTTCTGGAACAGCTCTCCTTTTGATAAGGAAAGATAAAGAAAACATGATCAGGGGATCAGTTCCTTGTCTTAGACTCTTCCCTGACAAACTTGGGTCAGAGCGTCAAGACTGCAATGGTCAAAGATTGAAGTCCATTTGGAGATTTTCCATTAGGAAATCAGATCTGTCCTTTGGAATAAAATGTCCTTTAGACCTTTCTCCTCCTTTTTATGGCAACATATCCTTTGCCAGATATTGCATGTCTACTTCGGACCAAGCAGAAGAAGCAGGCATGCTTCATATACTCCGGTGTATCTTGCTTGATTCTTTTTATTATATTTTTATTACTGCAATATGCTTTTCCTTCTATTTTCTCTGCAGCAGCTGGACCAATTACTAGTAGAACAATCCCATCTGTTTACCGAGCTTGGACTCTCTGATTGGAAGGGAGAAAGAAAAGCCCAGAATAAACAAGCGGTTCCAGATGCTGCTGACACTGAGCATCCTCCAAGTGGGTGCCCAAAAATGGTGCTCCAAAGAGCTCCTAACAAAAACATCACAGCAACAGGCTCACTCTCTGCTCGGCAGCTGGGGGCACCCCCAACACAGTTTCCTACCAGGACAACACCTGAGCCAAATTCGGCTGAGTCTGACCCACAGGCGGTCTCCACCAGTAAAATGGAAATAAAAGGACCCTCCCTCAAGCCAAACGGACTTTAAGGCATTTTTAGACAATGTAAGGAAGTGTTTCAATGTCACCCTCAAGGTTTTAAGTGGAAGAGATTGCTGACATTCAATAGGCTTTTACTACTCTGTGTCTCATTGCCATAGCCTAGGTCAGGACCCTTTCCCACCAAGCTGTGCGTTCATCCGAAGGGATGGAGTCTTTGTTTCAGGGCACGTTCCTTCTGCCTAGGCAACACAGGTAGAACCGGGACTGGATCTGCTTTGAGATTTCTCAGTAAGCTGTGGCAGTGACTTAGATGCTCCAGAGAGAAGAATGTACAAATGCATGGATGGTATTTGCCTGGCTTGCTTGAACTTTGAATGCAACTGTTTGACTAATTAGTATATTCAACCCTCTCCCACTGTGTGAAATTAGTAATTTATGGCTTCAATTTGCAGAGACAATTATCCAGTTTTACAAGGGCAGTCAAGGCAGTGAACTGGAAGGTTTGTTGCTTTTCTGAAGAAATTCAGAGTCAGCATTTCTGACTGATCTTGTCTCACAATGCAACCATAAAAAATTGTTTGTCTGCCTTTCTGAGTAAAAAAATATGGCTAGAAAACCTCTTAGATAGCTTTGTTATCATTTAATGGTCTCTTCCACCTAAGTAAGTGTCCCAAATTTTAAAGGATTGATCACTCTCTTAAATGAACAATTGGGGTAAAATTCTGCATAAACTTCATGTAAACACCAAGGGAGGGAATGCTCTTTATTGTAGTCTTATACTACTTTCTTGATTTATGTTGATATTAGCACTGATATTATCAAGCAGAATCATGTTCTTTAGCCCACATTTCAAATAATGACAACCATAGGCAGGGAGAAACAGGGAATTGAAATATTTGAGGTCATCATCTGTCATCTTTTGTACTTATTTCCTTTTAAGATTAGTCTTGATCATTCTCTCAACAAAGAAAATAACTTTTTTCCCCCTTTTTTTCCAGTTGAAGAATTCTTTCTGCAATCCCTTAGGTAATGATTGAGCAGAAGGAAAAGACTGATGGAGGACAGACTGACGGGGTTTTGTTTGTTTTTTTTTTAATAATTGTGGTCTTTTTCCTGAAATGCATGGTATATCACAGAAGCAAATGAACACAACATTGGTTTTAGAACTTTCTAATCTCAGAAGTTTCATTTGCAATGAGATGACTGGCCAGAAAAGCAGGCATTTTCAAAGGATGTTTCAAAGAGAAGTGCCATGTATTTGCTATTCTGTGATTCCAAAACTTACTACGCTCCTATTGGCAATCGCATTGGATAAGGCTGTTCTTTGTAAAGTCATTTAAAAGGAAGAAGAGAGGGCTTATTTTTGAGAAGAAACTTAAGAACTTGCAAACAGCTCAGGATATGCCCCTAGAAGGTTTTCTCCTTATAGCCAGTTATTTTAACACAGACCTTCAACCCAATTATTAATCCTCAAGCCCAAAATACCTTGTATAGTCCTAGCTACTTTCTAGCTCTTAACTTGCTACTAAGCTGCCTCTGGCTAATTTGATCTACTGTCAGTGTCAAACCAGAAGCGTACTGACAGTGTATAAAATGTCAAATACCCACTCTGCCAAACTACGACTGTGGATGGTCTCCTGGCTGTCTTCTTACTTTTCATATTTAATTTGATGAGGCTTGTATCTGTCAGTATCAAACCAGAAGCTTACTGACAGTGTATAAAATGTCAAATACCCACTCTGCCAAACTACGACTGTGGATGGTCTCCTGGCTGTCTTCTTACTTTTCATATTGGCTTCACATAAATCCAAGTAAAAACAAAATTAGATTAGAAGCACAAGATATTCTACATTATAAACCTTAAATCAGATTCCTGGTTCAGTTTTCTGGGGAGTGCGCAGAGCCTGGATTCACGAAGAAAAAAGCCATGACAAAAGACCCGTTTTCTGTGGAGTGCGCAGCAGAGCCTGGATTCATGAAGAAAAAAGCCATGACAAAAGACCTCTTAGGTTTGGATTACAGCAAAGAAACTCAACTGGTTCATTATCAAAGCAGTGCAGTTTGTGCTACTCCTTTCAATTTAGCACTTCCCAAGGACTGTGAGATATCCTACTGCCTTGTTTGTTTAAGGCTCTGAAGGGATCTTAGGTGTCATTTAGGCTTTGGTGTTGCAAATCACAGCTCTGGGAAGGTGCAAATAGAAGTAGCAGTTGCACATGTTTAAGGAGAAAATGGAGTCAAACACACTGAGCAGCCTGGAGGCTCCCTGCACCTCCACATTTCCACAGATGTTCAGGGTAATAAAATGATTGGGGGAGAGAAGTACATAACGCAGGAACTGACAGGATCCTCCACAGCATGCTGGGCCATGAATTTTACCGGCTGAAATTTGCCCCTTCCTTGACACCCCGCATGGGATTTCTACACCACTTCCATGCTACCTAGTGTTTAAGAGTTTGTTTGTCAAGATTTGTGATTGTGACTATCTTCAGGCAGCCTGCAAATGGGACCGAGGCATCCTTCACCTAAGTTTCAGTGGAACAAGCAATAAATTTGGCTTTGTATTTTAATACTCTACTAGTTCATGAACTGCACTTGCAGGTGTACCTCAGTTTGTGGAGAAAGGCAAACAAAGAGCATGGTGAAGGATGTGCAATGAGGCCAGTGATGAAGATCTCCTGCAAAAGAGGATGGCTAGGAAGCTTCTTCAGCTCAGCTGCACCAGGGCTGCAATTCCTCCCATGAAGCAAGATGGTTTTTGCAAGTGTCACTGTAGCATGAGCCACAAAAGCTGTGTAGGTATGTGATGCAGCAACCGCTGACTGCCTGTCTCGTGTCCATGTGTACAGTGGACGGTGTTGGCAGGTGGTACCTCTTCTTGATTAGAAAGAATATGCAGGTGCTATTTGAATTCCACCATTTGTATTCTCAACCAGGACTGAATCCGACTCCTAGTAACAAAACTTTCCTGTTTGAATAGTCTCTAGATGATTGGTAAATGCAACCCCATTCCTCATGTCAATTTAGTTATAAAATAATCTCATGCAAGCTATGGACAAGCTAGGGTTCCCCCATATGCAACGCATAGACACCCACAAATAGTTATCTTGAACTTGTTTACATTTATAGCTAGATAACCTTTCAAGCCCTCAATATTGTTTTAACAGTTAAGCTGCAACCTTGTAGCAATAAAAAACATACCAAGCAATGGGAAAAGGAAAAAAAATCTTCTGACTTACCCTGGAACACGAAGAGTGATATTTCACTTCATAACTCCTCCAAGCACGTTTCAAGGATGGCTGGACTAAGCCTCATAATGCTGCTGTCGAAGATGGGGCAGAAAAGAAAACACACAGTAATTTCATGATCAGGAAAGCCTGGGGGTAGTATGGTGAGTGTGGGAGCCACCTGTGCTCCCACTTAACCTCAAAGTGTTATCAACCTTTTAAACTCTATCATTTATTTCCCTTTAGGGCATTTATAAGCAAATATGGTGGGAATCCTAACGATAACTCCACAGAATTAATGAAATAATAACCTATCTCTTTGAGTATCATAATGGCTCTAGCTAGCTAGAACCATACATATTAGCTTTCAGGCTCATGAGGCAGCGGGTCGTATCTTGGGGCAGGGGGGAGAGGGGGCTACATTACTTGTGAAAAGCATTAACACTAGGCAGTTTGCAAGTTTGAAATCTGAAAAAAACTGACCCTTCGACACTGCAGAACTTCTTGGGGAAAAAAAGCTAAAAGAAAAATTAAAAAAAAAAAAAAAGAAAGAAAGGAGAAAGAATAGATGGAAAATGGAAGTATTTGAGCTAAAGAAGCTATAGGCTGTTTTCCTTCATAATCCACCTCTCCAAAACTGAAATAGGTAGAGCCCTTGGCTCTGTTTCACAGGACTGTTGAGGGCCCACAAAGGTCCACGCAATCTAACTCGGACCTGCTACAAAAGAGGGTAAGGTACACGAGGTGTGGGTACGTTACAGCGGTGGGTCTCCCTGCTCTCCAGTGCTCCTTCAGCATCCCTTGCCTGCAGAAACCTAAAACTGCCAGCTGAAATCCTTGCAACTCCCTGTGAAAGGCTCAGCACTTCCTTTGGCCTCGTCAGGATTTCTGGAGTGCAAGGGCGACGTGTAGCCTCACCAAAGCAGGAGGGAGGAAAGGAGGGCAGCGTCAGGGGAAGTCAATTAAGAAATGGTTCCCTACCAAAGACAGAAAATTCAAAAACTAATGATTGCTTTTGCCCACCCTAGTTCAGCAGCAATTTGTGTCACTAGGATTTTACTTCTTTTGTCATTGTCTTTTGCCTTCATTGGTTTTCCCTGATGCTCCATAAATCTTTAAACCCTGAAGCTAAAAGGGGCTGCATTGTGCACCAGCTTGAATATTGATTTTGCTAGAGAGTATAAAATCTAGAGAGATAATAAGGAAATCCATCTAAGGTACCCTGCCAAGGGCTCCCATTAGTTGCTTTACCAGGCATCAATTCAATAAACCCTCGAGAGCAGCACATGAATAAACATCAGAGCTTCTCTGGCATGTTAATGCATCAGTTGCCTAATTGTCAATGCTGCCAACAGACTCCAAGAAAAGTAGTATCTTGGGAGTTCAGCCCCTTCCAACTTCAAGTCCAAAGAAGATTTGATACTGATTTAGAAGAAGGCTGGGCTCAGGAGAGGGGGTGTGACAGACAAATAACAAGGGCACTGCCGCTTTCAGTGCGGTGCTGACCTCCTCCTGGATGCACAGCCCAGCTCTGAGCAGTCTGGGTATTCTGCCTCCATCCTGCATCCCAGTGCATGGTGATGAGGTGGTCCAGGTCAGGCCCATGGCTTTCCCTGTGCAGGACAGGAATTAGTGTTTGAAGAAAAAAAAAAAAAAAAAAAAAAAAAAAGGAGATGTGATAGCAAAGAATAAAGCACTATACATCGGTGGTCCTGAGCTGCTAGCTATGAAGGACTTTCTCTCCGAGGGCTGCCAGAAAGCCCGGATGGCAAGAAGCTGTCATCTCATTCCAGGCTCTACCTTGTCTTTTCCCTATGACCGGGTTCTTTTTCTTTACCCCATGGGGACCTTTATTCCTGGCACAGCTTCTTTCTGTCTAATCTAATGAGGTTTTAAATTCCTCGCAGAGAAGTTATTCTCTCCTAATGTGTTCATACGGTGCCTGGCACAATAGGGGCCTAATATCAATTGGGACCTCTACTTGCTGCTGCGATAATAATTTTATGAGCAGCCTTTCATTAAGATCCATTGCTACTTAAGAAACAGCTGCACTGTCACTTGATAAGGCTGTTGACTGTTTTAACTCCCTCTGCTCCAGAAACAAGGTTTTGATCTTCCCTGTAGAAATGGATATGGGTAAAAGGGTCTGAGGCTTGAACAAAAAGGCAATTTTGCGATCAAATGAGGAAATTCAGAATCAGAACATCTGAGACTTCCAGAAATTAAAAAGAATATGAAAGAATACTATTCTCACCTTGCTGAAGAGGTGCATTTGAATTCATCCATCTTCATTTCATTCTTTCCCATTGTCTTTCAATGGGCACATCGATCACTCAATTAGCACAGATCACAGCTAGTAAGGGGGGACATTCAACCTTAATATGGGCAACATTTATTACCATGACAAATAATATAGAACACTGGCAGCCTTTTTCCTGAATTCCCCTCTCATTAAAATAGAGAAGAAGCCTGTTAAGACATTAGAGCTTGTACTTAATGATAGTCACAGAAGTAGTGAGGAGGTAAGTATAAGTCAGGAGCTAAGAAGACTTTTTTTTTTCCCCCCATCTCATATCCTAAGGGAGTGTGAGGGCTGCCTGTGGTCTCACCTGAAGATGTTGGCACATGTATCCCTTGCATGTCACTGGCAAACTCCGGCCCTGTCACTTGGGAAAGGTTTCTGCAAATACACAGGTAAAATATTCCTGCTCTTCTGTGCTCTCTGATAGCTAGCTGCCTCCAGGAATGGCTGCAGTAAGCGTTTATTAGAGGGGCTTTAGGTAAAGCAAGAATCTGCCAAGGGTGGCAGGCTGCCAGGGGTCCCAAAAAGGAGCAGGATGAGGGGGCTGTATTCCAGAGGAGTAGTGAAGAAAGCGGTGGTGCCCATCGCGACGTTCCCATATTCCATTCAATTTCAATTCCACTGTATGAATTTTTGGGAAGCCATTTGACATCAGCTCCAGACTTTTCACAACAAGTAGCGCTTCCTTTCCAATAGAGAACTCCTCAAGCTGTTGTAGCCCTGCTGTTAAACAAGGTGTGGGGCGGGGGCAGGGGGGAAATTTGTGTTTAAGTATTACCTTGCTGGTAAATTAGCTTTTTAAAGGTTGCCTGGTCTTGCCATACAGAAAGAGAAATTATGGAGAGTAGGAAATAGTTGCAGTCACACAGGGAAATTAAAAAAAAACCCACAACACTAATAGCTTGAAAAAGAGGGTATGTTGTATCAATCACACTTCTGTAATGTCCTGCATAGGGGATCCAGTGCCCTTAATTTTTGATCTACAAGGAATAGCAATAATGAGAAAATGTTACTCTTGTTACACCAGGAGAGCTGTTCCAGATCTAGGCTTGCTCTAATCGGAGCAGAGCGCGTTGGAAGCAGGGTAGCCTGGACTCCTCACATCCTTGTCCCATTTAACAAATAGAGAAGTGGAAGCAAGGGCAGCCGAGTCATCCCAAATCAGGCCAGGCAAATGCCAGAGGAGCCTTTTCCAAGCTTGGGTTTCCTGCGGAGCTAACCCATGGAGGACTGAGAGCGTGTGCGTATGTGGCCAGGGGCGCTGGAGTGAGATGTCCAGGGTAATTTGGAGCAGCTGATGCCCAAGAAATCTCATTCTGGGAGCTGATGCAATAGCCTGGTGGTGTTGGCAGGTTGCCTCCAGCTGTTCCCTAGCAAGCCCATCCTTAGAGATGGGCACCAGCGAGCGATTGCTGCCAAAGCCCACAGCAGCCGGGCCGACTGCCACCCAGGCAGGGGGTGAACCAAGGGGCTTGTGAGCAGCATGGGGGAGATGTAGCTGTGGATGGGACAGGGTAATCTGAAAACAGACAGAGGAGAAACGGAGAAAGAGCAAGAGATGAGCAGGTATAATGAAAATTAGACCTGAAATGAGAGACCTGCAACTAGACAAAGGCAGAATGATGGAGTTCATCTATGTGTGGATCCACCTGTCTAAAAGTAGCCCAAAGGTATTAGTCCAATACACAGAGTTCCTTCAATGAAATAGGTGAGTTGACTCAGCCCTCACTCAGAAACCTGGGGGCAATAAATTCACTTTATGCTATTCCCAAGGACACGTACGAGCACTTCAGGATCGCAGACAAGCAAAGGGGTTAAGCACCACAGCCAGATTAAGACAAAGCACGGAACAATCTGTTTAAGGCTATCCAAGCCCTGGCTACAGCACCCAGAGGTTAAGAACATAAGAAATGTTCTTAACAGGGCCAGACCACCTGCAACAGGACAGTATGTTTGACAGAGAAACTAGGAAATAAACGTTTTTAGGGGAGAGCCTATGGTTTTATGCAGGTTGCTCTCCTATGTCCCCAGTAGCCACAACGGTTAGATAAGGGATATTAGAGTGTACGTGTCTGCCTGTCCCATTTGCATCTGTTAATGTTACAGACTCACAGGAAGAGAGGTTGAGAAGGCCCTCTTGAGATCCTCTAATCCAACATCCCACTCAAAGAGGGATTAGCCTGCCACCTTCTCCCTTAACATGTCTAATCCTTTCTGTACCCTCCTACCATGAACTCCCACTATTTCCTGTGTAAACAAAGTCCAGGAGTTTGCTACTTGTTGCGTTAACTCTTTTATCAGTTTTATACTGATCTCCTACTTTTCATAAATAGCCTTTAACACTAGAACTGCAGGATTTGGTGCAAAAGCAGTCTGCATTCGCCTTCACTGCCGCTTTATTGATTCTATAACCCTGAGGAGCCTAGCATCTCCAAACTGAAGAGTCCCAGCCTCTTTAGTCTTTTCTCTCCAGGTAGTTCCTCCAACCCCTTAATCTCTCCTACCCAAATATAGCTGGATGTCAACAAAAGCTTTCTGGATTTTCAGCTGTGTACATTTCTTTCTGAAGTTGTTAGAAATTCCAGGGAATTTTCTCCTCCAGTCCAATTTACACAGTCAGTTTCATTATAGCTATTAATTTCTGCTGCCATTCTCCAATCTCACTGGGAAGAGCTGAGTCTGAAGCTGTTGCTTCCTTCTATCAGAAGTATCCTAGAAGAGAGACAATAGTCTGTATGAATTTTGAGCAGAATCATCATAACTCGCAAACAAATGCTCTGCCTCCAGCTCTTTTTTTCTCTTCTGAGCCTTCCTCAAAGTTCAACCCTTGTCAAATCCAAGGCTTTACTCATAAGTATTCCTCTATTGTCACTGGAAGTGTTATGGAAAACATACAGTCTCTTCTCCGTATCAAAGTCAAAAAAATAAATACAAGAATGAGAAGAGGTAGAGTTGACAAAAGATATGGGACTAGAATGAAGACAGGAGGAAGAGGGAGAAGCAGAGAGAGAGAGGACTGAGGAGAAAAGCAGAAAGAGGGATGTGGAGTCAGATGTACAGGTGGCTGCAAACAGGAGTAGTGGGAAGCCTGAGTCCCTGTGCTAGGGCCCATGTTTATGTGGCAGAACAGCTGTCAGGAAAGGGTGTTCTGTCTTTCCTGGGAATCCACAAGGAAAGCAGGGAAGGTCACAGGTGCTACTTGCCCGCCCGATGCAGCTTCTGGACAGTAGACACTTATTCATGGTGAAGAAAAGCCAGGGATGGACTTCAGCAAAGCACCGGATCAGAGTAAGTTGCAGATCCCGGCTAGTATGGCAGATGGATAAACGATTCTCCCCATGTGCTCTATTACTGTGCAGACACTTCTACTGGTTTTCCCTTATTTTATATCTTTACTCCTTCTTTATTCTTTTATTCTTTACTTCTGCCATGGGAGCTCCACTTATGTGGTGGGTTTTTTTTATATCACATCCTCTCAGATTCGGTCTTTTTTCATGCTCTGAATTGTAACCAACCTGTCAGGTAAAGCTTCAGCGTCCACAAAGACAACCTCAGAGAGTCTCAGTGGGAATATTTAAGCAAGAGGATGTGTTGGTCTTCTGCTAGGCAGCTAGCAGTGTGAGATGGCAGCAAATTCAATACAAGAGGGATAATGTTAACACAGTTAAGCATGAATTTAGACATGTCACTGCTAATCCCTAGATTAACAAGAGGGAAGGAAACGTGTCAAAATAATAAAGTACCTATTAAAAAGGCTGTTGAGACAGACACTGATCCATAGTTAGCACCGATAGATGACAGAACATCGTCAGTGAAGCATGAGCCATCATCTGGCAATGCTCTGTTTTGCAGAAACCAGACGAGTTAGGGGCTCATGTCAGACTCACTGGGGATTTCCAGACATTGAAAAAAGAAATAAGGAAAGAAAATTCGGATTTTTCTTTTCTTTTTAATCCTCACCTTGATTTTGGGTCTTTGGGATGTTTTCCTTTTGTTCTCAGTCTCCAGAGGGGGAAGTGACGTTCCAGCAGGGCACTCATACGAACTGTGTGAATTTCCTGTCGCAGCCACTGATGCCCTTTGGAGGAATAAATTAATTGTTCTCTTTAGATCATACAAGGAAAGAGGATAAAGGTTTTGGAGGAAGACAGGTAGGAACCCCAAAAGTCTAAGACTGCTGGAGAGATGATGTGAAACACAAGACTTCTCAGGCTTTCGTCCCATGCTGCATATTTAGTTGATCAGCTAACAGCATGTATGTGAAACTCCGGCTAATGTTGCTGCTTAATGTTTGTTAGTGCTTATGCTTTCCAGAGGGGAAAGGAGAGTCTATAGGCTGTTTTTTTAAGGATGCCCTGGGGTAAACCCGCCATCCTCTCGGGGGTTGTTGTGGAAGAGCCATGCTGCAGCCCAGGGCAGCAGAAGGCAGTGGATGGGGCCAACACCTTGGCTCTGTCTGAATTCTGAACAGATGCTTGGCACCGGCAAGAGCTCAGAAATCATTAAATGGAGGGGTGGGGGAAGGCATGTGTGCATGGTATTTTTTAAACGGCCTTATGGTTTTGAGCCTCGTTCAAGATTTTCCCCATTAGCAGAAGGTCTAGGAACTTAGCTGGAGGTGTCGCCCCGTACTGTATCAGGAAAGTAAGCGGCATGTCATAGTGTATGTGCTTGGATATAAGGTCCATGGCACAATGAAAGAGGAACATATCCACCACTCTTTGGCATGGTTTAAGAAATAACTGCTGGCTCTCCTCTGAAGCTCCCTCTTCTCGGCAAAGAACATCAACTTTTGGGAAAAAAAAGGTTTTTTTCTGATCTATTAGATATGCTAGTAGTTGTCTTACTTCCCCTTTCTGCTCATCTATGTTCAAGTTTGCCTGTACTGTTAAAAGAAGGTTATGTGTCTATTGGTGTTTTAAGGTATAAACTTCATATCTGATTATTTTTATAGCTTGAGTTCTTAATTATACCACTCCAAGAGAAACATTTCATGGATAAAAACTAATTACTTTTAATGTTGCTTCATAGTTGTTGTGCTGCAGATAATGCTTGTTTTAAGTAAGTGGAAACAGGTGTGTAACAATTGATTAAATTAAATTAAACAAGCAAGTAGGGAATGAAATGCACATGGCTATTTTCAAGGAGAGATATTGTAAACACTAATTAAGCAGCTGGAAATCAATAACTGTGCAAAACTATTCCCTTTTCCCAATTTTATTAGATGGAGGAAGCCCTGATGTTTTCAATCATGACATTGTTATTTATACCTTGCTGAGATATAAATAAGAGGTGCCCATCACCAGGCCAACCGTGACACGGATGCAGACAGCTGAATTTTCTTATCTAGGCCCTTCTGAATCCTGTAGGTGCCCAAACAGCATCCTTTTCACACTGCCCATTGATTCCCAAAAGAGAGTGTGACTTGTCTAAAGTGAATAATTTTCAGAACTAATTAGCAAAAATAATCCTCCATTTCCCTTCTGGCTAACATTCAGTGCTTTTATATAAAATAAGGGATGGCTAGTACCTTTCCAGTGCTGAATTAACATGCAAGACTACTGTGAATTTTGTATGTATATGAATAAAAAAAGACACAGAAAGGGGGAAAAAGGATTTGCAAAAATCTCCAGAGGCCTCAGTATTAGTTTCTGCTCTTAGAGAGTCCCCATTAGCATTGATCTTCTTAGTCAATAATGTTCTATCTGCAGAAGCACAGAGAGGTTCTTGACTTCTGCAACTAAAATCAGTGTGATGGCTGCTTCTACTACTGCTAGCAGAAGTCACAGAGGATCCACAGCAGACAACGTGCCTCATGGGAGTGATTTCCCAGGTCTCCCCATGCTGGTTTAAGATGGGGTACCCAATCGAGCAATGCCTGTGCTGGCTGAAGAAGGGGAACAAGTCTTGCTACTCAGAAACTGGTGGCCAGCCATGCCTGCTTAGCATTTACACTCACAAAGCCTCGTTCTGAGGTCTATGGTAGATCATTACAAATAATATTTTTTTGTTTTAAATTGTGTGTGGAGAGGAGAGAGATGCAGTCATCCCTTTTTGTCCCTGGGGGCCCGGGGGAAGGTGAGTGAAAGCGGTTCAATCTCTACCCTATGCACACCATCTCAAGCTGATCCTGACCCAAGCCGGGATATATTTTAGGGACAAGACTGTGGCGTGTCACAGTGTCTGGATGGATACAAGCTGTCTGGATGGATGGAGCTGTTCCACTTGACACAAATAATAAGAAATTAATTGGAGCATAGACTGCCCATCCTTCACTCCCTGTGTCTTCCTTCAACAATCATCTCCTCTCCCTGCTGCTCTAACAGGGAAACCATACAAATACTATTCCTGAGGCAGGTGACTTGGAGGAGGAGCAGGGAGGAGCGGAGGCTCTCCTCTCCTCCAGCTTTACAGGCATGAATCTGCAGCTTTTATTTTGGGCTGTAAGTGCATCCAGAGGTTTAGGTGGAAGGCTGGATTTACTATCAGCTGAGCACCTTCAGCAGGGACCCAAACTGCTGCTTTCACAAGATCTCTTGTCCTCCTTCCACATGTATAGGAGCATTAGTGGCAGTGGGTGTAGAAAGTGGGCACCCTTCTATTGCTCTGCCACAAGATCCTCATGGAGATTTGCTGGAGGCTGGAAACTCATGGTGTTTGGTTTAAACATGTGTCATACTCTTGGTGGATGAGAGTTTATGTAAGGAAAAGAGGGTTCAGTTCAGCTTGTTTTCAAAACCTACTTGCTGGAAGATCTGCCCACTTTTTCTGTCATGTTTTATGTTTATAATTTCCTGGCCTTGATGAACAAAAACATGTCCTGTGTCGTCTCACCGGACCATTAGAAAAGAGAGGCAGCTCTCACCTGCCTCTGCAAAATTTTCTGATATTAGCAATGATTGTTCTGGTGCTTCATCACTGATAAATAGGAAACTTATGAAAGAATGGGCATTTAATTAAACTATAAGGAAAGAGGCACTTGATGGTTGGATACTGCTTAAATTGAAGCTGGATGGTTGGATACTGCTTAAATTGAAGCTGCCTTTATTAATGTAACTGAAATAGATGCTGACCACTGCATCAGCTTCACAAACATCCCTCTCTGTGACATTACCCTAGCATTGTTCTCTCCACGTAACCCAAGTGGCCTCTCTTTTACTATTACTTCAAAAAAGACATTTTTCCCAATGCCTTGTGGGCTTAAATAGTCCTGGTGAAAGTGAATATGTGTGCGATTGCCCTCAGAGGCAGAAATGTTGTCCAGTTCATTCTGGTGATGTCAAACCTCTATGTGATAATGGAAATCGTATTGCATTAGTTGAATAATCAAGAACATGTTCTGTGTATTGTGGTAATGCTTCTTATTCTAACGGATGCCTCATTAGAAACATCGTTCTGGTAAGGTACAAAATTTGCATTTCTGAGACAATGGAGAGTTTCACCTCCTGAGGTCCAGACCCCATTGAAGTCACTCTTCTGGGAGAGTTTCCAGTTTTTATGTTGTGTTGGGAAATTAACTTTGTGCCATCTTGGCCCCATTAAAGCAGTGGGAGTTTTGCCTTGGACTGCAGTAGAATTAGGATTCTGTACAGTCTATAATAATTGAACTGGAAATTATAGGAGCGCAATCTTCCTTCTGCCCTATTAATGAGCTGAACAACTTGCTAGGAGCAAGCTTCTGCAGATAAGGAAACTGTGCAAGTATTTGCACAAATCCCACATGAAGCAAAGCTTATACGTCTCGAATGAATGAAATGTAATGTACCCATGCTGGGCTCAGTGTTCAGCAGCTTGCTGCCAAACCTTCAGCTGGGCTTAAATCTATCGACGTAGTAGGAAGAATGGATAAAATGCTAATGACTCACACACCTTTTTGGTATTCGAATTGCAAGCATGAAATGCAGACACTGAATTTAAGGGGAAATTCAGAGACTGTTTCAATGGAAGCAGAACTACTTCTACAAATCTCATCTGGCACAGTTTTATTTGTTTCTTTTCTCCCTTTGAAATGTTTTGTGCTACCTCCTTTCTACCTCCTTTGTATCATCACCTGTAATGGAAGAGATCGTCCCAAGCAAGGACTATTAGCACGCTCATCTTCCTTCTCTTCATTTTACTCTATGGGTTAATTTTGTAATCTGAAAATTGAGGGATATGGGATGAAGGCAATGGCAAAAGCCCTGCAAGACTGCTGCTCAGCAGCACCACTGCTATTCTCTGGGCAGTCTGGGATTTCTCAGGATCCATTATGGGATGCAACATCCCCTTGTTTCTCCTCAGACCTTAGCAGAGTTATGTGCCTCACGAGGCAGGACCACAAACCAGGCAGCTGTCAGTCGGCTGCAAAACATCCTTGTACTCTGCAGGAGGCCAGACTGCTCTTGCTCTGACACCTTCTCTCAGCAACACAGCACAGAAATGCTTTGTACGGATCTTTTGCGCAAGCTGGTATGGAGAGAGACGTTCAAATAAGCGAACTAGGAGTTGTTTTGATTTGCTTCATTGATCAACACATTATGGGTCTCTTTAGCATCTTTATTATAGCCCCTTAATTGTGTAAGTAAAAATGTTTACTGAAAAAAAAACCAAACCCAAACACCAAAATGGAATCATGAATTAGAATATACACATCACACATATATGTACTCTGTAGGCATTAAAAAAACACAGAAACAGCTGCTTCCTTCAAGGACATATCTTGATAAGAAAACTGCGGTCCTCAGCCTGCTATCATCACGTGATGGCCATCAGAGCTCTGTCTGGGACAGCCAGTTGACCAGGCAAGGGTTTACATCAGGTAGACATCAGTAAACGATGACACCTGTAATGAAGTGGCAAAGACATGGCATGAAGAAAACTGCTGCTGTGAACTCTCATCTTCTGTCTTCTCTAGCCAGCATCAGTTTATTTCTTACCATTTTTCATCCACTGAATTTTTCAGGACTGTAAGTGCTGAAAATCAGATTTATTTTCCTTTGTAAAGTCAAAAAAAACCCCTAAAACAACCACCCTCAGGGTATGGAAAGTTATGTTCTTACCCCTTCCTGCAGAGGGGAGGTGCTGAGACACGCCAGAGATGCAGCTCATCATAGCTTGCCCCTGACTGAGCAGTGGTGGGCAAGTCAGTATCTCTGCCCAGGTCCTGCTCGAGACCTGAGCCAGCCACAAATTGGAAGTTTGCTGGCACTGCAAGGCACTCTCATTGCGCCGTAGGGCAGGGACTAGCAGAGAGCTTGCTGCCATAACGCAAAGAATGAAGAGTGAGTAGGGTCTTTCAAGGTGCTTGCCGCACACTGGAAAATCCCAAGGAAGTTGAGAGGAGAGAATATTTACCTTGCCTGATTTCCTTGAAAACCACCACGGGCATCGCCTCGCTCCGTGTTTCTGTGTTTCATGCCCTAGAATGAAAGACTGGTGCTCTGGTTTCAAACAAGCCTAGTATATTCCTCTTATCCTAAAGTGTTTACTGGATGACACGTGCTGAAGTATCCTTTGTCCGGAAAGTTCAGAGACATGATCTCAGACATCTACATTTCTCTGCCATCCCGCTGCAAGGCACAGACAGACCCAGGGAGAGCCGGAGTTTGCTAATGAGTCTCTGCCTGAGAGATAAGCACATGTAGGCACTGGCCTTTCTCACACCCATGCAGGTGATTTCCAGTCAGAAAAGTTGTTTTCTTCCCAGCTTCAGAGTCTAGTAAAACACAGCAGCCAGCGTGGAGGGGGTTAGAAAGGAGAGCAAACACGGTGGTGTTTCAGAAGCTGTTTAATATTTTAAGCTGTAAGTGCAGAAGGGCTGTGATTTGAAAATATAATGCTTGGATGCACAGTTAGAAACGCTGTAATCATTTCAAGTCCTCAGTGTTTTAGCAGAAAAGACTCTGTGTGTCAATGCACGGAGGAAGACTCTGGTTCTACACCTAATTAACTAGAGCAAGACGTTGGAGGGCTGGGTGATGAAGGGCAGTGGGTGCTCCAGGAAAGGGAGCAACTTGACAGATGTAATGCCCCTGGAAAGGGAAGAAGAAAAACTTCTCTCATAGCAAAAGGGCAGCTTTCACCCCACCCCAGCTCCCATCTTGGTTCATGCTGCATGAGTGATGCATTTAAGGGAAAGCACAAGTTACATGGGCCAGAGGTCATCTGCTACTGTTTTGTCTCAAGTCTCCTTGGAATATAGCTTTCCATTACCATCTGCCATTTGCTGGTTTTTTGCATCTGTCTTTCAAAAAACCCGCAAAGCCCCTGACTTAAGGATTGATGAAAAACGTGGACCAGAGTCTTTAGGAGCACCAAACTTGAAAACTTTTATCCCTCATTTAAAGCCACATCTTCTTTCCTTGTTTTCTTCTGCCTTACTCCTCCTGAGGTAAGTAGGAAGACTTGGGTGTAGACGAGATACCTCAGAAAATGTTAAATTATCTATCTAAATGTAAAAGCACAACGTAATACTTTTTTCCCTTGGCTTTGCGCAGGAGCCTTGACCTGACACTTTGCTTCTTGACATACAAAATCCCATTGCCACTCTGAATGGGGTTACGCTCTTTCAGCCTTTTATGGCTCCTTCGTAATCCCCCTAACCTTTGAAGGGGCAGTAGGATGGACGTTTGCATGACAGCCATCTGTCAGGGTAGATAGGAAGCCCAGACTCCTCTGGGCCTGAGAGACCGCTCCAGCCTCAGAGGTTTCACTCAGCAGTACAACAAACACAGATGGTTTCCCTCTTGGACCTGGGGCAAACATTCTGCCTTTCAGGACATAGCAATGACTTTCCTGAAGTAAGCCTTCTGTTTAAAAAAAGACGTGAGCTATCTGTATGTTTGAGTCTGTGAGAAGTGCACATATGCCCCTATATGCATCTTCTTTTGTACATAAGGGAGAATGTAAATGTTTATAATAGTTTCTCTGAAAAGTTAGGCACATTGAGTACAGGTTTCAACCTATTGCACTTTTAACTCCACAACTTAAAGGGACACACCTGTTGACTGTACACCAAGCAATTTGGTAAAGAAACAACACTGCACATTGATCTGTTGATCAAATTGCTCTGGCTGCAATGCAACTTCTTTAATCACCCACACTCTGGTTTATATATCTATGACAGTGACCAAGTGAATAAATTTGTCCTTACAAGACACAATTCCTTAATTATCTGTGTATAAATTTACTTCGGGCATTTACTTAGAAGTTAACATAAGCCTGGACCAAACTTTCTGTACCATGCAGGTCACTTTCACACAGAAATCATCAGCACAGGCTGAAGCGGGGCTTAAGCACATCAGGGTAGTGTCAGCCCTGAGTTTGCTTACCTGGGGGGAGTATTATCTTGGATGTAGCCACATGACTGCACAGAGGAGCTGCTTGAGGCTGAATCATTAGCAGTTTTCAGATGCCTAAGACCCGTTAAAATGAAAACACCCTTCACTTCCACCATATCAGCACTTCTGACTTCATCTGAAAATGGTGCCAGGGGTTGAAAGTCAAATCTGAAAAAACTATAATGCAAGCAGTTGAATACAAAACCCCACAGAACCACAGTGAAACGTCTCTGTATGTACCTCTGATTGTATACTGGGTTTCAGTGCCTTTCATGGTCTGCTGCAGTAGATAGGCAATACACAGCGGTGACAACTACATCATCATTAGGACAAGGGGCTGCCTGGTACTGGTAAGCATGCTTGCCCTCAGAGAGAGGGTTTTGCAGGGGAAATGTACTGTGATACAGCTCACCTGAAGGTCTCCAGTGTCTGTTCACCTCCTTCCCCGCAGGCTCATCCTTGCCTCCACAGGCAGCATCAGCTGCTCTGCTCCACACCCGTGCCTTGTAGGTCGCCTCCTTTGCGTATTTGGCATTTTTTTCCAGACCATAATGTTTATTAAAAGACAGTGTTTTTTAAAGAGGACCAGCACAAAAGTCAATCACAGTAGAACTATTTTAATGATGGTACAGAGGAGGGCTGAAAAGGAGAAAGCACAGGCATTTTAAATGCCTCGTGAGGTCTGAGGTTTGCTAGCCACAGAGCTCGGCCAAGATGAGTGATCTACTTGGAGTAATTCTCCTCCCATCCCAAAAGTGGGTTTTTTATTTAATGTAAGTCTTCTAAACAAACAAACAACACCCCCTACACACACACACCCACACACTCCCATATACTATGAATCAAGGCGTAATAATAGACTTGTTCTACCAGGACTTCCTCAAAAAACAACCCCTCAAACCCATCACACCAGTCCAGTTTCATTTGCCACATATGATCTGGCCCAAAACAACAGGCTCACTTACACCAGAATGAGCGTGGCATCAGAAATCTGTAAGGCACAGAGCTTTGTTTGGCTTCCCTTTTTATAAATCCAGTGTTTTAACTGGTTCATGGTGGAGAGGCATGGCCATGGGTGAGATCTGACTGTGGTCTTCAGTTTGGGCAGATTCAAAGTGAGTTCACTCCGAGCAAAATTACAGCTGGGAAAGATTCTTTATTAGTTACCGCAGTGTCAAGAAGCCAATGTTTAAAATGAAAGAGGGTAGATTTAGATTGGACATCAGGAAGTTCTTCCCGGAGAGGGTGGTGAGGCACTGGCACAGGTTGCCCAGAGAAGCTGTGGATGTCCCATCCCTGGAAGTGTCCAAGGCCAGGCTGGATGAGGCTTTGAGCAACCTGGTCTAGTGGAAGGTGTCCCTGCCCATGGCAGGGGGGTTGGAACTGGATGGTCTTTAAGGTCCCTTCCAACCCAAACTGTTCTATGATTCTATGAAAAGGAAGTTTAATAGGAAAAAGGTAGCAAAGGAAGACCAAATTCTCACTGCCACTTGGACATTTGAAAATTTGACCCTTGAATCATAAATTAAGCCAGATAGATACAAATATAAAATAATGCATAGGTAGGTAATAGCTATATACACTTAAGTGTATGCATATATGTCCATAAGTGTGTGTATATATATGTATGTTTGTGTGTATATATATGTATATTTATATATATATGAGTTTGTGTATTTATCTGGTTTCTATTAGACCATCTTCTCCTTTCCCATCTGTTAAAGCTACATCATCTGTCTTGTGAAGTACTAGTCTGGAAACTTTTAGACATGTGCTTATCTCTAATTACATGAGTAGTTCCCCAAGTGCTGATGGGAATACTCTCGTACAAGGGAAGAGGGTTAAAGTGCAGATTTATTACAGACTCAGACTATTTTCCAGGCTGTGTTTGTGAAATAACTGAGCAGGAAGGATTAGAAAAGCTGGAAGGAGTCCCAACCCTCTTACAAGCAGGACAACAACTGTAAACATTTAAAAGATGAGATTTGGGAGTAAATCCTCTATCACACTGGTAATGTGGCAGCCACTCTGGAAAGACCGGGATAAATCTGCTGCTGCAGTACAACACTCCGTGGCATCGTGCAGTACCTGACGGATGTTCAGAGGTGACAAGGGTTGGATGTGTGATCTTGCTGAGTGTGGCGACAGGCCACTTGCCTCGTGATTTAAGCTATCCTGTAATATTCCCAAAGCATCCCTGAGATCTGGTGGCTGGAACGGGAAATGATTTTTCCAGTGCTATAAACGACTGACTTTTTCAATCAGGACAATGCAAACGTAAGAAGGCAAACGAGCTGAGTTTCAAAATATATTTCTGATTCGAGCGCTTCGTTTCGTGAGGCCATTTTTCAGTGATCTCTGATTTTTCTGAGTTCCTAGGAAAACACGAAATAATGTGTGTGTCTAAGTAAAAGGCATTTCAGTGTAACGATAGGGGTTTTTTTAATTTAAAACTCACTGCAACGGAGAGGTCTTGACAATGCTGAATGTAAAATCAAGGTTATATGGAAAGGGGCAACAGATAACAGCCAGTTTTTTTATGAGGAGTTTGGGAGTTTTGTGGTTTGGAGGAATTTGGGTTTGGTGGCTTTTTAGGGCTTTTTGGTTTTGGGCTTTTTGGGGGGGGCGGG
>NW_010248023.1:188506-189070 GCF_000690775.1 Eurypyga helias
GGGCGGGGAGAGCGGCTTGGGGTGTTGGTTTCTTTTCCTTTTCAGTTAGAAATCTTAATCTTGACAAAAAAAAAATCAGTGTACTTAGGAGACTTTGCTCCATTTTTTTCAGGAGTGTTTTAGGCATTTATGAGCTTGCTTTTAAAAACGGGTCTCCGAGACACCTAAACACACACGACAACACTCCGTGAGGTAACGAACGTGCATGTCTCTCCCGGACGTGGATGGGGGGGGCTCACAGTGCTTCCAGCTGGTGCTTTTGGGGGCGTCGAACGTCCCTGGTGCTTCGCAGAACCGCACCTGAAACAAACAGCACCCAAGGGTGCTGCGCCGCTCACGGAGCCGGGAATTAGCCCTTCGCCCCTGTGGGCCTTCCATACAGTATGTTATTGAGGAAAGAAATCCTCACTAATTTAAGGTATGCAGCGCACGCTGGTGCCGTTGAATCGCGGTGGCTGGGTTGGGGGGTAGGAGAAGGAGGAGAGAACCGCAACTGTGAGCGGTCACTTTTTAAAGGCGTTTTTGTTGCCGGAGAGGGGCAGTTCACCGGAGAGCGTTCCTCCC
>NW_010248024.1:0-7569 GCF_000690775.1 Eurypyga helias
CTGTCCTTGTGCTTGGGATTGCATTATTTGAATGGTTAACTAATTTGCTATTTAAACCAGTTTTTCCATTAGAAGATTCATGGGCAAATACAGACTGAATGCACTGACAACATAAAAGTTCTTAATGTTTGTGACACTGTAAAGAGACAGGGTATAACCTAGGGAGTGTCAGTGCAATGCCACCATGATATTTATGAGTGACACCATAATACTTAGGCTTGCATTTACTACAGTTTTCCTAAATTTGGCACTCTGATTCTCTGCCGTTTTACCTACGCTCATCTCCATGAAGGAACTGCTCTTCCTGCCAGTCCATTTAAAATCCCTATAGCGTTATCACTTGTCTTGAAATATCACCAACTATACAACAGGAGCCGTTTTAAATTTATGTGAATTTAATTTCCAGAACAGATGGATGAGACTGATACAACTACAGTTATTTTGCCTGTTGGAATGAAATAAAATGGCCGTTGTGAAAGGCTCTTGTATTTGTTGGATTTCCTCACAAAGCTGAGGCTGTTAGAGGAGTGAAATGAAGAATGTACATAGTTAAATACTCTAAAGAGGAGTTTTTGTGGCATGATGTATTTACCTTTTTGTGTTAAATGGCAAGTACAGCATCCTGTAGACTAGTCACATTAATTAATCCTGACATCTTTTGTAGTCCTGAATATATCTGCTGTTAGTGAGTCAATATCAGAAATTCAATATTTTGAGACAGGGATTATTACAATCAAGTCTGCTTAGATCTTAGTTCCCAATATTTATGTTATTTTTAAATTGTTCTGACACTACAGTCTGCAGAAATCTCTGCATTCTGAGCAGTAACACTGCGTAACACAGTCCTGTTGATTTCTTTTACATGGGGTATGTTTATTTTATCGGCAAAACTACATCGTTTACTAAGTTCTAAAAGTATCACTTGGACTTTTTAAAAACATACTTTCTAGTTCCAGTCTTTCAAAGGTTAGCTCTCCAAACTTTTTCTACAATTTACTGAAGACATTTTAATTAGTGGTAAAAAGAGTCAAACTTGTAATCAGAATGTTTCGCCATGGATGACGAGATGTTATATATGTATTCTGAGCTGACAGTAAAACTGGAGGAGTAGGAAAGGCTAACACAAAAGGAGGATGCAGATTAAATAGGTGACATTGTTAAAAATGTTGATCTGCTGCCCTTAAAATCTCCAGTTTACTATGAAGTAAATTGATGTAAAGAATGCCTACCAGCACTATGTGTTTTATCCACTAAGAATGCCCCTACAGGGAATGGTACATATGTAAATTCTGCTCAGTGTCATTAAATGCTTTCGGTGGGCAACAAAGACAAAACTTTTTCCGAAAAAACTCAGAACATTTTATTTTACTATTACTAGAAGAAAGTTCTTTATTATTTTTGTGTTTCATAATTGAATGTCTTTAAATTTCACTCAGTTTTAAAATAAGGAAAATTTACTGAAAATTAATTTAAGATTTCTTTTTTTTACCCTCAACAATTTTATTTTATTTTAAACTTTTTTTTATTTCAGGCCAACTCCTCTTTTTTTTTGGGTTTTTTTTTTGTTTAAATAATGACCCAGATAATGAATTATTCAGATGACTTTGCTAAGCAATTACACAAATTAGCTGAGCTGTTGTTAGTGGCTTGCAATTAATCAGATGAGACCTACTGGATCTCATTACTCCCGACGATGTGGGAACTTGGCTTCAGAACAGACCGATTTCTTTGAAAACTGTCCCCAGTGTAAGTGTTGCCAACCTAAAATTATTTTTCTAAAATCTTCACATCCACCTTTTGTTTTGCTGTGTGAGGTGAAGAACTCTGCGTGGACAGTTGCAAGGGAACAGCTGCGTACCCTTTTAAAATCCTACACGCCCCCAGACTCCACAGAGGCCATGACTTGCAGATCAGCATTCACAGCCCATGCCGACGGCCAGAGCTCTTTCCCAAAAAGCACCTACAACAGACGTCCCCGTTCCTCATTGCTGCAAACCCAGCTGGGTTAAGAAGCATACAGCATGCTACTCATAGCTCAGTTTACTCCTACCTTTCCCCGCCTTTGTTCATTTACATTCAAGTTTATGCTTTTTTTTTTTTCATATTTAGCACAGAAAAGGTGTAAATCTCAAGTGACTCCATAGATCTATAAACACGACAAGGGCAGCATCAAAATTGAATGATTTATGGAAACATGGGTCTGTTTAAGGCAATGGCTTATCCCATATTTATTCTCCAGTCTTTTTGACCCAAAGACTACCATATTTAATAAATCCAGCAAATGAGAACAAAAAACTAGATTCACTGGGTGGCTGGGGAAAGAGGTGTAAAGACCATGCTCTTACTGTACTAAATGGGTGACAGAAGGAGCCCCATGATCACAAGTACCTAAATCTATCGTCCGCCACCAATCCCCTGGCACTTTAGGCTGCAGTTATGTCATGTTCTCTCCTCAATTTTCTCATCATTGCATCACACATTAAAAAACAACAAAGTTTGCAGCACTCCAGCCTTAGCAAGGAGAACTGTGGAGAGGATAAAGCTTTTGAAGGGAGATGGGTTCCTCTCCACACTCAGTGACTGACCCTGTGCTGTCATACGTACTTCCGCAAGACCAAACCATGCTGTTTCTAGCGAGATTTTATTTCGTTTTATCTTGCATTGCCTCTTCCAGTACATCAGGAACATTTTGCTGCTGCTCAAAATGGTTTGACGTTCCCATGATTTCATCAAAAAGCAAATCAGGACGGTCCTCCACTAACATCTGTTTCTTTTAAAATATATATATAGAAGCAGGCTGGTGTCCTGCAGTAAAGGTGCTCATTAATTTGTTTAATGAAGGCACGTAGGTGTCAGAGAGGAGGAAAAACCAACATTAAGTTCACTGAGGAGTGAGTAGAAAAATCAAAGTGCCAGTCAGCCAAGAGGGAGAATCAGAAATTAATAGGAAGGACATGAGGAGCAGGCTGAGGGAACGGAAAAAAATATATTGGCTCAAAAAGAATCAAGTGGCACAGGTAGTCTGAAGAGCAGTACAGATGCAACACCAGGGGAAAAGAAACTGCAGGGAGGGGGATCAGAAAAGAAGGTGCAGACAAGGCAAGCCCAGCTCGGGGACCTGGGAGAATCACAGTACATTTCCAAGCCGACAGCAGAGAGGCCCCACCCATAGCAGGTATTTTAAGGATTACTCTTGAGCCACAAAATTATGAAATATCACTGCTAAGACATTTTCAGTGCACGGCTTTGTCAGGGTTTAGCCCCAGCTGATAACTAAGCGCCAGGCAGCTGCTCAGCCGCCCCCTCCTCCACACGGTGGGATGGGGGAGAGAATTGGAAAAAAACTTGTGGGTTGAGATGAAAACAGTTTAATAGGACAGCGAAGGGAGAGGAATAATAACAACAACAATAATGGAATATACAAAACCAAGTGATGGACATTGCAACAATTGCTCACCACCCAGTATCAATGGCCCATCCCTGAGCAATGATTTCCCCAGCCCACTCCCCTCAGTTTATATACTGAGTATGATGTCTTATCGCATGAAATGTCCCCCTGGGCAGTTTGGGTCAGTGGTCCTGGCTGTGTATCCTCACAGCTTCTGGTAAGGAAGCACTGGGAGAACAGGGGCAGTATGAGGAACCAAAAAAGTCTTTGGCTTAACATAAGCATTACATAGTAGCAACAAAACCAGCAGTGTTATCAACATTCTTCTCAGCACAAATGCAAAACAGAGTGAAGGAAATTAACTTTATCCCAGTTAAAGCCAGCACAGTCTTACTACCTGTATTATTTCATAGATTTCATGAAAAACTCTGGTTTAATTTAATAAAATGGAGAATACCTTTCTAGCCCATTACGCAGCAGATATTTAAACTGTGAAAAGACTGTGCCTCTAAAGTTCAGACAGCAAAGAACAGAACTTGTTTTAATTAATGATAAAATCAAGATTTAATACAAAAGAGTTTTAACTAGTCTTTTTTTTTAACTAGCTTTTTTTTCCTAAATTTTAGGTTAGTAGTATTGAATGCGGTATGCAAACATTAGGTTTACTGAAGCTCTTCAAAAGCATGGGAAAAAGTTATTTGCTTATAATATCACTATTTTAATAACTGAGGTTTCAGGAAGCCACCGGAAGAGGCAACTTTGGCCACTACTTACCTTTACCCAAATCATATGAGATGATCAGATTGAGAAAGGCACCTCACAGCAGCCTTTACTCAGCCATCAGCACTGAAGAAAATTAGATGGGTACGAAGCAAGCGTTCCGTGGCCTAAGGTTACTCCCCTCCAGAGGCAGAAACATAACTGCGTAGGTGGCACCAAGCTGCTCTCCGCAAAGGCAGTCACTCCACTGAAGACTACTGGGGGTGTGACAACCACGCTTCGACACTCCGGTTGTAGCAGTGTTAGGTAGGTATTCCAGCAAATGTCAGCTCTGCACCAAGATCTGAAAATGAAAGCATGCTTTTTATTAATTTATCTGTTCACGCTTCGTCTCATGCTGGAAATGGATGGGGGAAATAAACTGATGCATTTACATGATGCATTTTCTGTACAGAGCTCTTGACATATCTGCTTTACAAAACACATTTTACAAAGAGCACCTGAGTTGTTCTGAACCACTGCAGAGTCTCCTAGCACTGGTTCATCATACAGGCTTTCGGTGAACATCTTCGGTTCT
Organism: Eurypyga helias; assembly: GCF_000690775.1. Lineage (NCBI taxonomy): Eukaryota > Metazoa > Chordata > Aves > Eurypygiformes > Eurypygidae > Eurypyga > Eurypyga helias. The sequence continues at coordinate 4,686 of NW_010248024.1, forward strand.
TCCATTACAGCAGAATACAAACTACACTGTAACATATAATTGAGTTGAGAACTTTTCAAATCTGGGGTTTTAAATTCAGTTACTGATGAAAGGGTCTGAGATAACAGGCAATCTGTTTGAACTCTGTGCCACAAGATGCATTTCTCCTCACCCAAACTATCCAAGTTATTTACCAGCACATTTTGTTATCATTCTGATTTGTCTCAGATTCTGACTGTTGGCACTGTAAATCTTCAGTCAGTAATTTCTCCAAATCATACAGACCTAACATAAATCTGCAAATGATGGAACACAAAAGTCCGTGATGAAAACCTGAGATGCCCCAGATGTTGGCTTAAACTCTTCCCTTCTCAATCAGTTGAGGGTAAGGCAAACTCTTCGCCTCAAACAACAGCCACTTTACAGATCAAAACATGCGAAGATACGTGGCAGTCTCACAGGCGTCAGTGAGATGCTCAGAAACAGCGTGTCCTTGCCCGAGGAACTTGAAATACATCAACTCAGATGTTAACACTTTTCCTAGCGAAAATCATTATTTTCAAGAGCCTATCCTGCTTATCAGAAATGGCAGATGGGCATTTATTCTCCAGTTCTCTTTTTTCCCCCTCTTTTCACTGTTCTGTTTCCAAGCGGAACGTTGCTGAGCAACAGAACCCTCTCTGGCCAGCTTTTCTGAGCATGGCAAACACAAGGGCGTGTGCCAGAGCTAAGGAAATGGGACTTCTCGTCCGCTTTGCATGCTGCAGCAGAATGCCGTGCTTCTGACAGCAAACGGAGCATTTAGTCGTGCCCCACCCTGTGAGCAGGAGAGTGCTCTGAGGCCTTCACCTTGCTCCCAACGTGCACGACCTGCAGAGACCTGTCTTCCACACCACTTGTTCCTCAACCAGATCACATTGGGCCTGTAGGGACTGCATGTGCTCAAAACCAGGAGCTTGTCCTGGAAGTTGAACCCATCACTCATTTCTGTGAGCACACCACTGGGAAGTTTTCAGCACCGTAAAGCAAACGGTGTCTTCAGCGGCAGCATCTTTTCTTTACATTCAACATCTATCCATGAAATAAAGGAACGTTGTCTTAGCCCAGCTCCCTAGATGTTGACAAATGGGTGGAAATCTCAAAGCCTGTAGAGGTTTGGGGGGAACACAGAAGAATTGAAGCAACATATGTTTAATGACACCAAAGGGGACATTCCTTTCCAAAACAGCTTTTATGCTTTCAGGAGGCACTTCCTACCCAGAATTTAAGCCACCTACATCACACACTGGCTATGTAACTGTTTTTTATGTAAAATTGCTGCTGGTATTAAAGAATATGAAGAGTTTCATACAACAGCAATCCTGTATCTAGCATCTATTGTCAGGGTTTGTTCTATGAGTGGAAAAGTTAGTCATTTTAACATTCTCTGTTAAATTTCAAACACACTGATTGAGCCAACACAAAGACACAGAATTCATATCCAGCAGGCATGAGCTCAGGCCTCAGCCCTGCTTTCTCTTTCTTTAAAATAAGGCATGTTATTATGGTAATGTTCATCATCAACATTAGATTTTTAGCTACTCTGCAACTGCTGAAAATAATTGAGCTGTAGAATCTATAAAAACATGCCTATGGCAAAGTATAGGTTTTGAATACTCTAACTCCATCCGTCTTTGGTATGTCTGAGGCATATTTAAATTCTAAACTGTGAATAAGAAATCTCTTAAATAAAAAAATAAGGACGACTGGAAAGTTTCCAAGCCTGGCATAACTCTCCTTTCACTTTGCCTTATGAGCCTGTGACATAGTACAAGATGAAAATTAATGAGGCCTTAAAATAAATAAATAATTTCAAACTTCCAGTGGGAAAGCCCTGAAGGAGGATTTCTCAAGGATATGAAGAAGGAACTGTCAATCCTGGAAGAAGTGCTGCTGGAAGGAGCTGGGTAGGGACTCTCATGTAACGCGGGAGTTGGTACAGTTTCTGCCTGCCCAGTTCTACTTTTCACTGCTGCTGTGTCAGGAAAATGCAGGTTCTAGCCTCTCCAGAAACTTCCGATCAACTGGGCAAAGTAAATCAGAAACTGGATTTTAGATACCTCAAATCACTCCCTGGTGACAATCCTTCTAATCTTGACCCAAAGGCATTCAACAGAACTTTCATGGTCTCCATCGCTCACCTCCGTACACTCAAATTTCTCTTTTACATGAACTCCACCTCCTCTTCTTCCCTCCCTTTATTTCCAAAAGAGCTTGTTGCGATCCATTATGGTCTTCTAGTTATATGAGTTTTTCTACCAGGTTCCTGGCATTCCTATGACATCATAACTCTCAGACTGGGCTCAGAGCTCCAGTTTCTCCTGTCCATTGACCAGATTACGTGCATTGCTTTACATGCACTTGAAGTGGCGAGTCTTAAAAGAGTTCTTCCTCTGGAGAAGGTTGGGAAGCATTCCTCACTACTCTTGCAGGCACTTATCCACCCTGTAGCTTGTGAATGTGCAGGTATCACAGCTGTGGACACTACCCCCAAAGTTTGCTAGCTTAAAGCACGATTCAGTAAGTGGGCAATCTGCTAGCGAAGATTCTCCTGCTTTTTCTAGATAGGCGGATCCCATCTCTCCCAGACAGGCTGTATTCATCAAAGAACATCCAGTGACTGCAAAAACCAAAGCCCTGGCAACAACACCAGCCACATAGCCAGGTATTGGTCTGCCTGCTCCCTCGACTTCTGCCTGCTCCCGTACCTCTGAGTGGCAAGCCAGAGAAGATCACTTGGGCCCCTGTCCCCTTCGCCTGTGCTCTCAGGGCTCTGAAGTCCTGCTTGATCTTGCCCCAGTTATGCTTTACCATGTCGCTGGTGTCCACATAGAAAAGCAGTAGGGGATAGTAGTCTGTTTAATAT
>NW_010248024.1:7729-16031 GCF_000690775.1 Eurypyga helias
ATATCTAAATAATATGAATAGAAATAAGAATAATGTTTACATTATTTATGCTCAAATTATTATCTATTTCTTGTTCATCCTTCCTAATAGAGAGTAACCTGCTGAATTCCCCCGCAGTTCCTCCACCTGTGGCCTGCGCACAGAGCACACCTTGCACAGGTGGAGCTTCCACCCTCCGGTACCCAGGGAGGGTGCACAGTGCCTCTAAATAATATGAATAGAAATAAGAATAATGTTTACATTATTTATGCTCAAATTATTATCTATTTCTTGTTCATCCTTCCTAATAGAGAGTAACCTGCTGAATTCCCCCGCAGTTCCTCCACCTGTGGCCTGCGCACAGAGCACACCTTGCACAGGTGGAGCTTCCACCCTCCGGTACCCAGGGAGGGTGCACAGTGCCTGCAGCCCTCCATCTGCACTGCAACTTTCCCGACAGCCAGCTCTGGCTGGGTGGCTGTCTCCACTCATCCCAGGCTGGTCTGGCTAGTGGGCTGATGCCTGGCTACTGCACAGCACAGCCCTTGCCTCTGCCAACATGTTTCCAGCAAGCACCACCTAATAAGCCCTTCTAATTCCCCGAAGACCTCAAGCCAAAGGGTGGCATGCACACAGCCACCAGCTAGCAGAGGTGACCCTCACAGCTGCAGCCCAAGCCTGTCACGATGCTGGTGGCAGTGTCCTTCTGCACCAGTCACTTCAAAAGTGAGTTACAAAAGATGCAGCCTTTACAGTTTTCTCACAGCCTAAAAGGAAAACAACCACAAAACCAACCAACCAAATGAAAAGCCCTGCTAGTGCATTAACCCTTTCTATGACTTTCTGTATACGTGCATGGAAAATACTGAATTCCCAGTGTATGAAAAATGGTCAAATAGGTACCAGTTAAATGAAGAATGATATGGAAAAGGCCTTTCTTACCTCTTCTGGGACTTGGTTTGAGTTACACTAACAACCATCTTAAAAGTTTTGTTTCAAATGCTTCACACTTTTCTTAATGCCTTCCCACTTCCTGCTAAAAAATTCACTAGTAGCTCAGGAAGATTGCTTTGGTTTCAAGAGCAGTTTATAATGGGATAGGTTAAAGTCAACAGTGTTCCTGCTCTGACAGAGTCTTCAGTAAGCTCCTAAGCATGCAGTGCTCAGAAGGTGGCAGAATGTCACTGCAGCGTTTAGTCTTTGTCAGTCTTCTACGCTTACTGTATAAAATACAGAGGAATTGCAAATAAACATGCAGATTTTTAAAGGTGCAAGGCACACTTGAATGAACTCTGATTTAACAATTGAAAAATACGTACAATATTTTGGGGAAAATTTCATCCATTGTCTCAGAAAGAAAGTTGCCTAGATTACATGTATTTATTAGATATTTATTATATCTACCTGTAGTCGTTCCAAATTTACCTCAAAAAGACACTAAATTGGAACTTACCTGACTGTTTTCTCCTAAATACAACATAGAAAGAAGAAATAGTAGTACGTGGAAAAAAAATGACGTTGCAATATCTAAATAAAGACCATCAGCTGCTGTACAAAGCTGTTGTTTAAGAGATCAACGATATCTACTTCAGCTACTAATACTCCATGAACATGTTAATCCAGCAACAGAGAGATTTCCACAGCAATGGATTCAAGAAAAACCAGATGTGGCTTTTGGTAAAGGTTCTCCCAGGTGTAAACATTTACTCCAAATATGAGTATAATCACGTTTAAAAGCTGTATCCAGCTTGCATTTTGTGCACACTCCTGGGGTTAACTGATGGTTTTTCCTGCTTTTCTCTGCCTTCCTCATACTTTCAGGCAGCAGCCTTTGCTTTTTTTCTTCCGACTGCGTATGTTGTTACCAGCTTAACATCAAGTGAAAATAAACAAATTATTGATTGAAATCTAAATTTGGTGTATTTGCCCTCCCCCACACTGTCAGTACAGACTCCATGCTTTCCACTGCTGAAGGGTGCTTTGCCTGGTGCTGACTGGACATTTTCCAGGCTAAATATTCATCAGAAAATGCCAGTTTCCTTGATTATAAGCATTTACATTTACATTAAAAGTGTGATAGATTTTCAGTGAATTCAGTGCATAACTTATTTTCAGGCACATGGTAGCGAGAAGAGAGTGCCCACACTTCCAAAGCCTCAGTTATGCCAACACCTGGGTGACAGACCCTAAGGACTTCGGAGCTGTCCTGACACAATCATTAGGACCTGAAAGGCTTTGGTCTGACTGGGATTCACCTCCTGGCTCTGCAGGAGGCGCAACACTAATGTTAGAAAAAATATGAAGTACCCCAGGAGCATATTTCGGGGCTAATATAATACAATAAATAGTAATATAATAAAACATTAGTTTAAATCATTTCAATGGGAAGAATAGTTCCCTTGTGCATGAAGACAAAAGAAACTTCTCCCCTGGTTCTGGCAGTGACCAGTACAGGACACCAAACTTTTAACAGAAAATCCTGACGAAATCACCCTGGAGCCAGGAAGTACCTTCTGAACCCAGCACGTGCGCCGAAGCCTCTTTGCAGACAACACAGAAGCCACTTAAGCCCTTCTGCTCTGCTGATCCTGTGCAAAGATCCCCTACTGTCCCTGGTGAAAGAGGCGTCGAGAGAAGGGAACACTGGGACAGAATCGAGAGGGAAACGAGCAACAGCTCTGTATGCTCGTGACAGCTGTTCGCTGGGGTGAAAGCTGCACGACCCCAGCAGCTGTCAAATGCTGTGAGCCCCTCGGCAGGCGCGGGCCTGCGCGCGTTCGGTGGCCAGAGAAGAATTCAAAGCGTTCGCGTCTCTGCCATCACTCCCAACAACTTAGTCTTCATCAAACCACACTCCTTATTTAAAAACAAAAACCACCACTTTTTTCTTTTTAAACAGAAATTAACCCTTCTGTTATGACTAAGCTTGTGGAAACAGAATAAATTAAACACCAAAGCAGGTAAATTTCAGGGGGCAGAATGAGAAGCCTGTTTTTCAGACATAAGAGATAGCAGGCATTAGAAGTAAAACGCTTGTTTTCACATAATGGTTTCTTCATGCTGCATAAAAAAATTCCATAGAGAGAAAGCACCTCATTTATTAAAGAATTCAGTAAACAACATCAGCAGTTAAACAGCCATTCATATGAGTAAACCAAACAGAAACATAGCCAAATTACCATCTAAACTTTACAGTGCATATAATTCAGAATTGTACTAGCCTAAGGTTAGACAAAATTCTTAATTTTCTGTTTGGTTTAGGGAGGTTTTTTGTTTATTTTTGTTCTTATTTTTAAGCCTGGAGAATCAATTTACACTGAGGCATACAGCTCTGTACCAAATGTAATTCCATAACTAAACGATTCATATTTTGATGAAATTGCCTACAACATCGGTCTTCCTTGGCGTGATTTTCCAGGTCCCAGTGAAATACATACGTGGGGAAAGGTTTAACCTGGTTTCAACAGCAGACAGAGTATTTGCACACAATCATGAGATTATCCTTTCAAATAAAAATAAAAGCAGAACCAAAAGGGAAAATAAACGGTAAACATTATGCCAGTAGAGGTAATACAGCTCCTAACGTTCATACTACAGTACCTACATAATCTATTACCAGATGCTGTAGCATCTTATTATTGGCAGGGACAAAGTATTCTGATGTTCTTCTCAGAGAATGTAGATTCTTTGTTACAGATGCAGAAGTGAAAAAAAGTGATTCTGGTGAACACAGGCACCACTGGCTTGCCTACCTAGTTTCTTTTAAGTCCTGGAAAATTGCTCAGAAGTCTCTTTTTTTAGGTTTCTGCCTCTTCAACAAGTCACCTATTGACAGAGACCCTGGTGCTTAATCCGGATTCTTAGCTTCTTTTCCCCAAGAGAAAGGATTGAATTCCCATCAAATTCCTGTTAGGGGAATATTTTTCCACTTACTGGAATGGATTAGAGAAAACATCTTCCCTGCTGGAAGAGATGAATGTTACCACTAAAACCATTCTTTTCTCTTTAATTAATTTCAGCCCAGTCCTGACCTTATTGCCACAGCAGACACTAAGCACAAGATTGATGGTGAACTCCCATACAGCAAAAGCATTCGGGTTTCCTCTTCCATAGATTCCCAGGCATCCTGTCAGTGAACATAACGATAGAAAAATAAGTACCAAAATATTCCGGGAGCACCATATCTTGTCAAAAAGAACAATTATGTACTGCAATGCTACACCATACTATTGCAGTATTATACACTGTGATAGGAAGGCAGACTAGTGCCCTGGGCCACCTCCCGTTTTCAAGCAAATACCTTTATATAATTCAGGAATGACTGTCCTTAGCAAAGAACTGGAAAATGCTACAGTGGGCACCACACGTGTGAAGGTGAAGAACCAAGACAGAGAGCAGAAAGCTTTGCCTATGAAGGCAGTAGTTTAGCACAGCATTTAGCTTATTTAACTTGCAGCACTAACGTATCACTGTTCAACATTGCTCTGTGAGTCCGTGTGAAGGTGGCTGTGTTGGATACAGAGCTCGATCCATTGCTGCGACAGGAGCTTTTAGAGGGGCGATTCAAAATGAGTAGCACTTCTGCATCTTTAAATGTTATTCTCATACGTCTTAACATAAAGGACCTGTCTTATAACCGATGGTAAATTATCATCCAGCATGCTGGGGTGCCATCCTGTGGCTGCTTTTTGAATAGCATTATTTGCACTGGTTTTACAGAATCCCTAAGGTTGGAAAAGACCTGTAAGATCATCTAGTCTAACCATCACCTCCTTTCAGGGAGCTGTGCAGACCGACCAGGTCTCCCTTCAGCCTCCTCATCTTCAGGTTAAACACCCCCAGCTCCCTCAGCCACTCCTCATCAGACTTGTTCTCCAGACCCTCCACCAGCTCTGTCGCCCTTCTCTGGACACGCTTCAGCATCTCAGTGGCTTTCTTGGAGTGTAAGGCCCAATGAATTAAGCGTTTCAAACCAGCGTTAAAAAAAAAAAAACAGATTTGCTGTAGTGAGAGATTGAGTTGTGGGTTTAGTCATTTTTCTTAAAAAAAAAAAAAAAACAAACCAAAAAAAAACCCCAACAACACCCAACATTTCAATGGAAGCTCAACATCAGTGTCCTGTCACTACCAGAAAATTACTGTATCAGAACTCCGACTGTGGCGAGCGTCCTCAGCCTGCAGTTATTCACCAACACAAGTCACAGCAGGGTTGGGCTCTCCTAACCAAACAAACCAAAGTTATTTAAAAGTTCTATAAATAAAACAGCTGTGTTGGACTGCAAATTACTGTCAATTTTCCCCTTGAGATTAATTAATCTCAATCAAATGATAAAAAAGATCTTTAAAAGAAAAGAGGCTAAATGGGAGAGAAATTAACAGTTTTCCCGCCCTTTTTCATTCCATTTTAGAAGTATCACACAAAATACTGTCTTTAAAAGGCACAGGATGTAGCTTTTCTCTGAGAACATCTCTCTTCCGTGTGGTCTTTCAGCAGTTCGCTAACGAGCAAGTTACAGCTTTTTTCACACACTTGACATTATCACTTATTTCCCCGCTACTCTGATTGCCACACCTGCAGGTTACCTTAGTTCTCATAAACTGGAGAGCTTACCGCTCTTTTCCTCTTTTTAAATCTCAGCTGTTCTCAAAAGTAGCTGCGCTGGTTTCTCTCAAGTCCGTTCCAGAATCTTCTGGTGTCAAAACCAAGTCACTGGTACCTAATGCATGTTTACTGTAGTACCAGCTTGGTCGAGATCTCCTGCTCGTTAGTCTCCAATGTATTTCTTGATAGTAATGATACCCTGTCTTAAATCTTGTCTCTCTAAGCGGAGGCCAAAGCACATTAGGGCTCCAGCATATACCAGTGGGAGCTGGATCATGCTAGCAGTCACTCTCAGCACATGTGAAAGTGGTTTACAAAGCTGAACCTGGGTGATCAGAACCGTGCAATGTATTTAAGGTAAAATGGCATTATGGCTATAGCAGTGTCCGTCCCTCCCTGACTGTGACTGGGATACCATTGTTCCTGCATTTGCTTGCTTCTCCATCGGTATCACAACAATGGCTCATAGCCTGCCCATAAGGCACTACTACAATCCAGTTCTTCTCCCCTTTCAGGCAGCTGACAAACATCCAGCTTTAGCACCTGTAAGTCTCTCTGAAAACAGATTTTTCACCTGATGCTCTTCTAGGGCCACGAACACTGTATCGGGCTTCTGGCAGGTCACATTTATTTTCCTTAGACCAGCAGAGGTTGTATTCTCACGTAGGCTCTTCCATAAGCAATTTATTCTTCTAATTTCTCATTACTATTTTCCTTAGACCAGCTGATTTTGCACTGCTTAATATTCATACAGGGGTAATATACCAGCTGCAAATTAGTCATCTACTTTTACACCAAATAGGATTGTATTAATTTTACCGTATGCATTATACATCTACAGGTGTTGTCGATTACAGGTTTATCACTTTGAAGGTACAGTGGAGTAGATGGGACTAAAGGCTGCCAGCCACATTAAGACAAATCAGCACTCAAAGTAACAGAATATGCATTGGTGAAAGCTGGACTTCTGCAGTCTCTGTTCAAATAAACTCCTACACCTATGTAAGTTTACGTATTGCATCTACCAGTAAAGAGACATTCAGGATCTTACTGTGGTACTTTACAAAAGAATTTCTGTTCAAGGGCTAGAACACAGAAAAGTGTGAGCCAGATCACATAACAAAAACCATAATCTCACTGCTTTACAGATTCTCTAAATATGCATATACACATACATAAGATATAAAAACATGCCAACATGCAAATTTAAGTCCATGAGAAGTTGTAATTGAGATAAAGAAGATTCACCTGACAGGCTACTCATTATCACTAAAAACATACCATTCTTAAACACAAATTTTGGTTCACGTAAAAGTTCAGTAATGCAGGAATCTGGAGCTGCTCCTCTGTACGAGGGCGGATTTCATCCACTGAGAAAATAAAAACACTGGGAAACACAAGCAACATAACAGACACTGTTGATACATTATGTAATTTTGAGGAATACAAGCAGGATTAAATGTCCATAGGGACATTTAATTGCACAGAGATGCAATACCAATTGGTCCATGTTGTAGTAATTCAGTTGTGAGAGAAGCAATACCCCTATTTAATACTCTTTCTATTTAAGACTGTTCAATTAATTAGTGAAGTAACTACATTACTGGAGACAGTGCAAACTTAAACACAAGGATTCTATCCCACTTTGAGACAAAAAATAATAATAATAACAAATAACAAATAATAACAATAATACTAATATAGCATTAGTTAAAGGAAATGCACTGAACAGTCTCTAACATCAAGGGGGTTACTCAGGCTTCAAGTTAAGACTATTGGTTGAAGAACTTGCAGAACTCAACAGGCTGACAAATAATACCTTTTTATGAGAAGCGCAATGTTCTGAAAGATCTTTCCACAAACCACAGATGAATGTTCAAACACAGCAACAGTATGTAGCCTTATTTTTGTGTTCGTATTTCTAGGAAACATCCTTCTCGTGATAGATTTGGAAACGGAATGACAAGAGTTCTGCCTAAATAAAGTAGTCAGAATTTTGTTGAGCAAAAATTAAGCCAAAATCAAATCTTTGGTGCATAAATGCATAAGTCTTATTTTCAAAAGTCATCCAGAACTCTGAAAATTATCAAATTTTTTAATAAAATAATATTAAGAAAAAGTTAAAAATCAGTCAATAAGAGAATTGCGTGTTGAACATTTGTCCAGTGCAACCACAACTTAGTGAATACATCACACAGTTTTTGGTTATTTTTAAGGAATCTGACGGGATAAAACAGAATGAAGAAATCAAAGCACAAGATGGAGTGAGTGAATGATCTAGTTATTTGCTTCACAAGATTTTTTAAGGAAGTTAATCAGTCTGCCCACACTAAACCAATACACTAAATGATAAATCAGGATTTCCCAATTATTCGTTATTTCTTACAGTGCTAAGACTACATGGTAACTCCAGCAGCAACCAAAAACCAATTTGAACAAACGGCCACGTTCAACCTATGTCGAATTCACCACTGAAGAATTTTGAGGAGACTGAAAGTAAAAATAAGGCATAAAGTTCATTGGACAAACTCATGTACATTTTCTAATAATTCTATTAAATACAGTGGTCTAGATAAAACCTCTGCCACAGACGCCTCGGTGGATCCCTCAGGGACAAGGCCCAGCACTCCGCAGGTGAAAGCTTTGGCTTTACCGCGGTGGGAGCCCCGGGATACCGACGCTCATCAAATGGGGAGCAGCGGAGCCCTGCTCAGGAGCGAA
>NW_010248025.1:0-1675 GCF_000690775.1 Eurypyga helias
ATCTCCACTCGGACATCGAGCCGTGATACAATTCTGAACTATGATTTGGTGCAGATTGTGATTCATACAGGATTAGGCTTTACACACACTGATTTATATAAATGTACCTGACCCCATTTTATGTATTTGCATTCTTTATAATAGTATATTCTTCTCTGAAGTTGTAGGAAGAGTAATTTAAATGCTGTGAATAGTTTATGCTGTGTCTGTGTAAAAATTTGTGCTCTACAACAAAAGCAAGTTCTCTGCATTGGAAAAATGCACAAGTGGGTTTTTATTTATTTTTCTAAGATGCTGTATTTGTACTGTTGCAAGCTTTTGTAAATGGAAACTGGTAATCTGAATTTAGTGTCATGTCTTCTATAATTTACACCCTTAAATTTTTATGTGCTTACACACCCACACATTGCATGCATTTGAAATCATACATGAATATACGGTTTTGCAGGTGGGCTTTGGTATACTACTTTGTGATTGGTGATGAATTATGATTCCAAATGTTTTGATTAATTCGGTGTCCTTATTAAGGTTTTTCTTATCTTGCTATGATGGTATGTATCTTCAAATGCATTTAATTTACTGCTTTTATCTATCCTTATTACCATTGATATTACAAATAAAGGATAAAGTGTACATACTATTCCTTACAGTTAATTGAAAGAGATGATCTTGTCAGGTGATGTTAAAACTACTCAATTTCATTGTAACATCTAGAATTGTTTGCTGAAAAGTGGTGCAAGGGCACCTCCTGATTTTGAGATCTGTTTAGCATCTTAAATTTTAAGCTAAACATTTAAAATTTAAATAGGTAATTCTTTTCTTGATTAGAGGCTGAAGGACAGAATACAAACAAAAATAGCTATGTTTTACTAAAACTGGAAATCTATTTCACAGATTTCAATGGGGCAGATGCTACAAGATTTTGGAAAATTTCTGGGCATGTTTCTTCTTGTCTTGTTCTCTTTCACAATTGGATTGACACAACTTTATGATAAAGGATTTACTGTAAATGAAGAGAAGGACTGTGCGGGGATTTTCTGCGAGCAGCAGAGCAATGACACATTCCATTCGTGAGTCTGAGATCTATAAAATAGCTGTATTAATTCCTAGTAACTAAACAAAAATGGAATTTTTCGCTGAAGTTGAATTTACATGAGATAAACTGACTTTTTGTGTTTGCTTTATCTAACCAGAATTCTTTCTTCTTTTCTTTGCAGGTTTATTGGCACATGTTTTGCTCTGTTCTGGTATATATTCTCCCTGGCGCACGTAGCGATCTTTGTCACGCGTTTTAGCTATGGTGAAGAATTGCAGTCTTTTGTGGGTGCTGTTATTGTTGGTACCTACAATGTGGTGGTTGTGATCGTATTAACAAAACTCCTTGTGGCAATGCTTCATAAAAGTTTTCAGCTGATAGCAGTAAGTGGTTTCTGATTAATTACCAATAATTGCTAGCTGTATCTTTTGTATTTTATACAAATTTGTAGACGAATCTATAGGCCTCCATGGATGAGCTCTGTCTGTGAGCTCACAGGGGGCATCTTCCCTTCAAATGTGAACTTTCTGTTCCAAACTGGGTACACGCTGAACATACGCAAGGCTTTGAGAACTGATGGTTTTCTTGATGCAGTGGCTGGTCAAGCCATAAGGGGTGGGGGTTGGGGGGTTTTTAGGG
>NW_010248025.1:1706-33558 GCF_000690775.1 Eurypyga helias
GGTGTGGTGCTTGGGTGTTTGATAGGAGGTTATACCTTCATAGCTGAATTTTGCAGTCACATTAGAGTATGTAGTGAATTGAAGAGATATGTTTTGTATATTAATTATTTAATATTAGCACATTAAAACAAACTTATTAAAATACTATACAATCTATATTAAAATTAGGTGTAATCAAAGTTAAATAGCAGTCTGTTTTTAAGGTATGAGAAGATAAAAATTATGAAATAGCCTGTTAATATTTTTGCTTCTGATCTCTTAATGTTTCTGATACTTTAGAATCATGAAGATAAGGAATGGAAGTTTGCTCGTGCCAAGCTTTGGCTTAGCTACTTTGATGACAAATGCACGCTACCTCCACCTTTCAATGTTATTCCCTCTCCCAAGACTATCTGTTATCTTTTCAACAGTCTCAGTAAATGGATTTGCTCTCATACATCAAGTGGCAAAGTGAAACGTCAGAACAGCCTAAAGGTAAGAAATGATTGGGAAAGCTGTAGGCTCTGAAGCTGGAAAGGTGCTAAAAGTGAATCAGCAGATTGCTTCATGAAGCTGCCTGTCACATGGTGAGTGCTACTCAGATAAATAGGAACTGTAGAATAACATCTGTTGCATCCAAATGTAAGTAAGTGAGCGTTACCTCTTTCTGCTTAAGTAAGATTCTACTGATAGTCTGTTTTGGGAATTTCAACCCCCTTCCCTCCAACCCCCAGTTCTCCCAGAAATAGTCTCGAAAAAAATGCTTTGATTGATGGAAAGCTCACAGAAACCTCAAGGAAGTATGTGCTAATCTCGAATGGTGAGGTTAGGGTATTCTTTGGGGAAGGTAATTGGCTTTAAACATGTTACAGAGGTGTCAAAATAAATAACCAGAAAGGATTACTGAAGCCTCGGGGGAGGGGTTTGTTGTTGTTAAATAGATGGTTTTACTGTACCTTGTAATTTTGCATAATAATTTTGCATCTTCTTGCTGACAAAAATAGCATTAAATAAACCAAATACAAAGACTTTATGGAATGCACATTTAGGATTACGGAACTCTTAATTGCTCATAGGATGATTATCAAGCCAGGTAGATGAAAAACTTTCCGATTTGCTGGTACAGCAGACTAATTTAATTTAAATTTTGCTGGCAGTTTACATGCATAGTACATTTGTGCACATCAGGGGGTATATATAAAATAACTTTTTTATTGTGTTCATGTTTAGTTTCTGTATAAATGTATACAGGCTGAAATACCACTTTTCCATAGTAATTGTGTAATGTTTGTTTAAAGGAATGGAGAAATCTGAAGCAAAAAAGAGATGAGAATTATCAAAAGGTGATGTGTTGCTTAGTCCACCGTTACTTGACTTCCATGAGACAGAAGATGCAAAGCACAGATCAGGCAACTGTGGAAAACCTAAATGAGCTGCGGCAAGACTTGTCAAAATTCCGAAATGAAATGAGGGACCTGCTTGGCTTTCGAACTTCTAAATATGCTATGTTTTATCCAAGAAACTAAGGCCTAACTTTTAAACAGAAGTGTGTGCTGTTAGATACCTGTGGGTGAAAGTGTTGACCTAATTCTGATGCCAGACCAAATAGAAAACAAGATTATTGCACAATAATACATTTGAAAATGCATTTGCATGAGTTGCAGCTAGATGGTGGACATAAATGCAAATCCAGATCTAGTAATTTTCTCAAGCTCTTAATCTTGGTGTGTATATAAATTTGTATATAGGAATTTTTTAATGTTTCTCAGACCGTGGCTGTCAGGTGTCAGAGCTTCGTAACTAGCACAATGTGTTTATTTCTTCTATTTTTGCTGTTTGTTCCTTTTGATACTTGTTTTCCAAGCTGTGGGAGAAGATAGGCTTTTTAAAAAAAAATCCAGCCTATGTTTATTTTTAATAGAAAAGTGATATATAGAATAATAGACAATTTCCAGCACAGCTGGAAATTATGTTTGACTGTAGGTTACAGTACGTGCAACGACTGTGTGGCTCTGAAAGAGGCAATTCTAATGTGAAGTTTTGTATGTTAACATTTATAGAACACAGAAAACCAAATCATCAAAACTTCCCTTTTGTGGGACATTTTGAACTCAGAGTAGACCAACCACATCTTGAATGTTTATGGTTACATGTAAGACAATCAGTTCCTGCTTGGATTTATCAGCAGTGGCTCAAAAGTACATTTTGCTGGACATGTTAAAGATTGGGAACAGAATTTTAAAAGTGACCTGTGAATTTTTCATGTTTAATAGCTTGTGTTTTAAAAACCTGGATGATATATTATTTGAATTATTAAAACCTTTGATTTAACAAAAATGAGGTGGAGTATGTGAGTGCAGTTTGTAATGCTGAACACTTCTGTGAGCCACTGTACGTTCCTTTTTGTGCGAAGGTACCTGTTCTGAACGTACCGTTCTGCGCGTACGTCTGGTCACTGGACAGATGTAGTTTAGAAGGGCATGCTTTAGACAGGATTTACATATCCTACTTTTAAACTTGTTTTTCTTTTTCTTTTTTTTAACCACAGTTGTTTCCAAGCTAAACATTTTTTTTGTGTCAGGAATACTACGTTTTGTGAAAATGTGATTTGACTTTGCTCACAACGGTCAATAAGGGCTTTGTGGATTTTCTGTGCTACAGGGTCCTATATGGCTTCATATGCTTATATATAATTCAAGTTGACAAGTTGTCATGGAGAAGTGTGAGATTCCTGTATTTTTAAGTACAAAACAAGTGTATTTATGACAGCTAAAGGATTGATTGACAGTTTTACTGTTACGATGGTGCTCTTCTAACATGGTCTTATGTCCAGAGGGCGCAGGTAGCCATAGTGGTTTTTCACTACAGCTGACTTTGGGAGGTTGATAGAATGGGGCTTACATGAATGTTTACTTTTTTGAAGGAATTCTTATAAAGCTCTTTCTTGTAAAGGTAATATATTTTCTGTACTATGAAATTATGTATATCTGAACTAGGGTTTAATACTCTGCTTCCAGAAGCCTTATGGTATAGAGGTATTCTGGTGAGTCTCTTTGGCTTTTCATGTGAGTAAGAAGCTTAACCTCTCGTGTTCAAAGCAAAGAGGACCACTGAATTTTGTATTTGGACTCAGATCTCATGTTTGAATAATACACTGACATAAAACCAATGTGCTGTGTATGTTATGTACATCCAAGAAAGGAAGCAGACAAATAAAAGCTCTTTGAAAAATATGGTTGTGTTAATACTAGTCATATTTGTAACTCGTTTTCAGGTACCATATTGAAAGTAGGTTTTTTGTCATGTTTAAGGAAGGCAGCTTCTCTATTAATGTGTTGTTACCTTTCTTCCTAGTGGAACCATCCTGTTAACTTTTAAGTTCATTTAAGTGGCTTCATGCAGTGTCACGAAGCGATGCCTGAGCTAGTGGCAAGCAAGTTAGATTGGATTCTGGGTGCACTGTTAGCTGCGTGGCACTCGGCTCACGCCAGTTAGTTCCTTTGGGAAGTTGAGTGTGTTTATCTGTGTGAAACAGCACGCTAACGGAGCTGTTTCCAATGGCTTTCCGTATGTTAGGCAGAGTCACTCAGAGCTAGCGTGGTCATTGTTGCGTGGCACTTTGTTCTGCTACAGTGTAGACGTGTCCTTAGGAAGAACTGTCTTATTTCCAGGCACTTTTATAGGAGGTTCAGATTAGAACTGGGGCTTGAGAGTTCCTATTTGTCCCTGAAATACATACCTGTAAAGGGATGGATAGCAGAGAGAGAGGTTTGTTCTCTGGAGTAGCTTAATTGTGTGGCACTTGGCACCTCTGCCTTCTTTGAAAGCTGTTGCAGTCTTCCTGCCTGCTTGGCTACGCATCAGTTCGCAGTGCTTTGTCCTGTTCAGTCTTGTCTACACCTGAACCAGGAACATGTAGATGGTATTAAACATGCTCTTGCTTTCTCATTCGGCAGTTCAGTCGGGGCTCTTCCAGAGGCAGTCTGCAGATGTCGGGGCTCCGAGATCTCCCGGTGCACACTCACAGAACAGTTCTGGACATGCCCAGAGACAAAACTTTTTAAGTGTCTGCAACACTTCTTTAAACTGGGATGTCACCAAAAAAACCCAACAGTAACATTTCAAAAAGCTGGAGGTTTACTTGGATGTAAGATTCAGACTTTGTACAAATCGTGGTGCAAGTCACTAAAGGAGTAAATGGGGTTTTTTGAGACAACTGAAAAAAGATGATTTTACTTTCCTGTCATGTTAATGCCTGTCTTGTCTTAAAGCTAACTTTGCCTTGATGAATGAAAAATGGAGATTTTCATGTTACTTCCATTTGCAGCAGAAAGGTCAAAACCATTCATTACTGAAAGTCAGCTTACTTTATGCTCTTGCTAAACTGGGTTTGATTGTGATTTCTGTTTAAATAACTTCAGAAACTGTGTTGCAGTTAGATAATTTTGACGGTGGTTGCAGGTTGGAGTTTAAATGTCTGAGGTTTATTGTCACTACATCTACTTTCAAAAACAATTGTTTCCTCTGTTTTTTAACTGATTCTGACTTGAGAAAACCCTGCTCTGTGTTGAAGTCCTAGCTCCTGTTCCCTGTTGCACGGCTGCTGCTGTCAGTGCTTTGATTTGGGAAAGAAACTCGTCGAAAGGGAGCGCTGAGAAGAGCAGGCAGGAGCTTTCCCAACCTACATACCATTTGGAGAGGCGGAGCAGGCTTGCAGACTTTCCTCTCACTGAAAAATGCTGTGTGACAGATGGCCATAAAGAAAGAGATTATTGTAGTTCAAGACAGTTCCGAGCAAGATTTCCATGTTGTTTCTCCCCATGCTGCTGCTGCGAAACATGGAGAGCACCATGCATCAAGCCCTTAATCTGCACAGGAATTGTGCTGGTTTTGGGCAGGAAAGAGGCAGGCTTGCAGACTTTCCTCTCACTGAAAAATGCTGTGTGACAGATGGCCATAAAGAAAGAGATTATTGTAGTTCAAGACAGTTCCGAGCAAGATTTCCATGTTGTTTCTCCCCATGCTGCTGCTGCGAAACATGGAGAGCACCATGCATCAAGCCCTTAATCTGCACAGGAATTGTGCTGGTTTTGGGCAGGAAAGAGTTAATTTTCTCGCAGTGCACGGCTGGCTGAAGGAATATTTCATTGAATGGTGGTCAGGCTCAGTGCACAGGAGGTGCTGAGCGGGGAGGAGGGAGCTGGCCGGTGGCCAGGGTGAGGGAGGGCGTTAAGACTTTGGCTGGCTTGATAACTGGGTCGTTAGCTCTTAGGGTCATTAGTTGTTAGAGGTGGGGCAGGTTCCTCTGTTAGTGGGCTGGGGGTCAGCTGGCTTTTGTCACAGTACTGTTGTCGCCCTGGGGGTCTGGCTTTTCGGGCTCTCAGGCTCCAACTCTCAGTTCTCTGAGACCTGGCTGTGTGTCAATCAGCAGGTGGTGAGCTACTCTATCACATGTTCTTTTTTCTATTATTTCAGTTACTTACTTTTAATTACACTATAATTTTCATTTATATTATTAAGTAGTTCTTATCTCAACTTTATGAGCTTCTTTGTCTTTGACTCTCTTCCTGCACTGGGGGAGGATGGGGGGGGAGGGGAGTGAGCAACTCTGTGGTATTTAATTGCTAGATAAGGTTAAACCACAACAGGGATCAATACTGGAAAACTAAAAATACCATTTGAAAATTTTAAAATTACAAAACTGATCTGCTTTGCAAGCAAATGTTGCTGTCATTTCCACAGAGAGATGCCGTTTGGTTTAGTCAGCAAGGCAAAGGCCTAGCTGTCGGTACAGTGTGGTGACAGCACCGAGCTGCTTGTGGGCTGCCCGAACCGCTTTTCTGTACCTTTGTGCCTCCCGCTGGGTCATTGTCTCCAGCCTGGCTACCCGTTGTGTCTTCAGAACGGAGACTGCTGGGCAGCAGAGTTGCACAGGAGAATCAGTAATTAGAGAAGAATGGTAATCCACATTCCACCACTGAAAGAAGCAGCGAATACTTCCAGTAGTGACTGTGGGTGTCATTAGTTTCCTGCCCATGCTTACACGTTACCCAGAGAAGTGAGTTCTTCTACAAGGAAAACAAGGAGCTTAGATTCTATTCCCTCCACATCATTTTTATTAGTGTTCTACCCAGTCTGAAGAGCATGTATGTCAGGCCTGCTTTTGACCAGAACATTCTTTAACTTCACAGCACAAATCTTTACATCCCATCTGTTTCCATTCCCACCCCCTCTTTGGTTAGCTACAGCCTTTCAGGAACAAATAACTGCATACAGCAGCCAGGCCTGACAAAGATCTCTCAACGCTCTTACAGTGTCCTAACTGCTTCCAGCCTGGTCCCTCCCTGATGGCCAAAGCAGCTGCTTGTTCAACCCTTTGCAGACAGGAATGAAATCAATGAGATACGCTACTATGGATGCTGCCTGTGCCAGACTGAACAGTGCTGGGTTGTCCGTCCTTTCACAGTAGGGGCAAAAATTTAACCTACTTTCATGTGTACTTCACTGCCACTTAATTAATTCCTGCCTTCCTCCTTGCTAACTACCTAATGGAATTCCATAGTGACATTTATGGAGTAGATCAGAGTCATCAGCAGAGAGAAGCGCGGTGCTGCTTTACAGTTGTCTAATTCTTTGAAGAGAAAAATCCAGTTCTGATTCCAGTCAGTTATTCCCTGACTTCAATGGAAGAAAAATCAGGTCCTTAATAAACAAGGAAGTGTAGTGGCAGTCATACCACACAAGACCCAAACCATCAAAAGCATGTAAATAATCAAAAAAGAGTTTGTGTTTAGCCTGCCCCACTTCATACACAATGAATAACTAGTTGGTGTATGACTTAATCTTTAAATATTTTATTAAGCACAGATAATAATGCAGAAATCAATGTAGTGAAACAACTTCAGAGAAAAAGCCAAGTTAAAATGAGTTACTATAAATATTGCACTTAGAATTCTTATTTTACATACATAACTCCTTAAAAAATTGGACAATTATAAATTAAGAGTTTCCAAGTACTTGGAATTTGGGATGTTTGAGATCAGATGGCCGTGCTGCACATCTTCAGTTTTAAGATGAAAACCAGATGAACATCTGCGAACAGATGGAGGCTCTGTTCTCGCCTCTGAAGGCACGTGTCGTGGATAGCGCTCTGTGCCAGGCGGTGCTTAGGTGGATGGGCGGGAAGAAAGCGCGAGCATGGTTGTAGTTGTACAGTCGGTTGCATTTTCATGACTTCCACGAAGTGAAAATTATTTTTCAAGAGAGATGATAGAATGCAGCTGCAGAGTTTAGTTTTAACATGTTTTGTTTTTCAAGGCATTTAGGATCTTTGAGTTCTTAGTCTTAAAACTCATGACAAAGCTGTTGGGAAAGACTTTGCCTCTTCCGTCTTCTTCTACCTGGCCCATGATGATGTAGTTTAAACCTACAAAGGAGATTGTCATATTACAAGACAGAAATCCAGGACGGGATTTGGTAAGTGTAGTTCTTTTATCTGTGGTCTCTGTTCATTTGCACTCTTACCTATGCCTTCTAACATCTTTTTTCTTCCTAGAGCATATACTTCCTTACCCATCTCTGTCATGCTTTTTACGCAATAAAGTACGGTTATGTAAAAATGAGGTAGTTACATAGTTAAGTATGTACTACATAATTAAAGGTATAGCACATCTGAAATGTAGGCTGTCAGATGAGTCTGAGACATGTGCAAAATGTAGTATAAACACTGGATAACTAACACCCAAAGTGGAACGTGTCTCATTAATTTGGGGTATTTTCTCATTTGCTAAACTTCTAGGATAATGCGTGTAAGGGAAAATGCGTTGAAGTCTTAATTCCCCTTTCCACACCCAAAGACATAACCATTTTCTGGATATACAGAGAGGCACTCAAGCGAGCGAGGTGGTTTTAATGTGTGATAAGCCTTGGCTTTGGAGAAATCAGATGGATTTGTGTATTTTTACAGCTTAGAAGGGTTGGAGTTTTGCAGGGTCTTAGGCTAGAAGGAGTGGGGCTATAGGGGTATAAGCAGAAAACTTTAGATACTAAGTAATGGCTGTTAGACAGTTCATGGAGATACAGGTCAAGAAACTGAAGTGTGTGGTTTGGAGCCAGCGGTCTGCCTAAAGGGAGACAATTTGTTCCACCAAGGATATTATTATGTCTCCCAGATAGATGTCTAATTTCCAGAGAACTAAAGGTAAAAGCAAAAGTGTTTCTGACAAGGACTTTTCACTTTGGTACTGCTCACTTTGAAATAACATGCTTAAATACCAGTAGTATCTTGAATGCTCTGAGGGGTTTTTTGATGCTTATTAAATTATTTTGGCTGTTTCCTGCTAGGTTTCATTTATGTTCTCCTGAAAACGGTTTTATTTTTCACTTAGTTACTTCGACTACAAACACAGTCTCGGTATTTCTTAATAACACCATGTAGGTAGCCCTTTTTACATTTAACTGAAAATTGTCCTGATTGATCTACACTGTATAAGAGTGTGTAAGACAGCTACAGAAATACTGCCTGTTGGCTGACACAGAGTGGGCTTAATACTACTAGTATTTCTACAGTAAAGATGTACAGGAGAGAAGAAACAGGGAAACAATGCTGATTTTTGTCATTTGCTGTGACATCCTGCTCTGCTAGGTTTAGCATGCTGCTGATTTTCCCTTCCAAGTAACTGTGTAGGAAAACTAGATCCAGAATACATACACGTAAACCCAAAATCTGACAGAGCTTCACTTGTGAGAACCAAGTTAGATTTTACTTCAAATCACGTGGGTTTAGAAAAGTTTTTCAAACTCCTTTGATCTAAGTGACTCTAATCTTTTGAAAGTAAAACTGAAAAATGCAATATAAACCTGGATAACTAGTTATTTTTTATCTTAAATGGAATATAATATTAGTTGCTGATTACAGAATCAATTACTGTAATTTTACTCCCTTCTGCGGTTATATTTGAAATAGCAGTTTTCAAAGCTACTGTCTTTTTATAAACAGACAAAGCAGTTATTTTTGTACTTACCTCTTCTGATGAGAGGACACTGCTTACAGACAACAGTAATCTTGGCACTCATACTCTTGCCAGCTTGTTGAATTGCCAAATTTCCCTCCTTATATACATTAATGATTGATATTGTTGCATGTAGACTGCCAGCCCTTGTTACTGCTGTGATTACAGTTCCAGTTATTACTAAAAGAAAAGACATTTGATACATTTTAATTATTTTTTAGACATAAATCTTGAGGCATTACAAAAACTGAGTAAGTATGGATTAGTCCATACTAAGGAAGCAAAGAATAGTGGAAACGGTTACTGAAAATGTGGGTATCGCTACTGACATATTTTGGTGGCACCAAATACAAAACTCTTCCTAGGATGTCTCAAGTCTCTTGCAAACCCAGTTCCAGATTTTGATTATTTCAATTTCAATTACATTTTATACTACTACTAAAAGTAGTATGGAATTAAAGAATTTGATGCTACGTTTACTGACTAATTTTAATTCAGTGGAGAAGTTGAAATGAAACTGTTCTAGTCAAAAGCTGACATCCTCAGATGAGTAGCAGGGAATAGTTAGCGCCCGAGGAGCTAGGTTTTGATCTGTCTGAGGCCTGATGCTGATACAAATTTACCAATTTCTGCTGAACTTAGACTACAGTTTGGACCATCATATCCCCCACATACCTCTCAGTATGAAAATAAAGATAGCATTTCTTTTTTCCAGGTTGACTACATTATTTTGTAGGCTTTCTTGATTTAGCAAAAGGGAATGGTAAATGGTATTGGCATTTTTTTTTTCTTCCCAGATCACGTTTTGTAAATAAGCTATTCTATCCTAGGATCGATTAGATCTTCAGCTATCAGATATGTGCTGCCGATTTATTTTACAAATCTACATAATTCACATTTTTCGTTAGGTGTCTGTAACTTTGCACATTATCTTCCTTTAATCCAGAGCTTTTAATTACATGGGAATGTTCAAGTTCAGTCAAAAGAGTACTGTGTGTGTTAAAATGCTGGGTATTGCAGTTATATTTCTAGAAAAAAAAAAAAGAAATGCATGATGAAAGAGAAATAGCTCTTATTTTCTGAATTCATCAAGTCAGCAAATTAACTTGGATACATCATAGTCTACAGGCAGCGCACTCTCTGTTCTTACCTTAGGATACACTTGCAATCACAGTAGCATATAAGTTATATTTACTCTTAGTCCTGCCATGGAAAAGACTGAAGAATTTTTATCAAGTATTTGATAAAAAGTGAGTGTGAATGTGTTTTATTGCCCTGATGCTAAAGGAAAAAACAAGTTTTGTGTCATCTACCCCCAACCACAGAGCTGAGGTGTGCTCAGTAAAAAGAGACTTTTTTCCCCCTCCCCACCTGCCCCTGTTGGTCTTGAGCCAGCCTACACTGGCTGCAAACTGAAACAGGCTGGTGGGGAAGAGGGTCATGCTGCAGTGGCTCCATCCTGCCTCAGCCTACAGCCACAGCCCTCAGCTGGTTTTCTAGCAAAGTGATGCAAAGCTGCCCCCACTTTCCTGAAACAGCTGACTTCCTCTAACCTCATGGCATTAGCTAGAAAATGAGAGAGTTCGATTAAAACAAACCAACGAAAAGTGGGGCAGGGGTGGAAAGCTCTCCCATCAAACTTTCGGGCGTATGAGAGGGGATTAAAATAGCTTCCAATATTAATACAGGAAAATACTCTGAGACACAACTGCACAAATCAGCAGTGACGCCGCCACTGACACACACAGCAGACGCCGTTCTTCTGGAGCGATGCGTGTCTGTACAGAAAGCAGTGCTTGTAAGCGTCCATGCTTCTAACCTCACTTAAAAATAGTTTGGGAGTCTGTAAAGTCAGTGGTAGAACAGTCAGCAGGTACAGCATAAACAGGCAAATGAGTTGACAGTACAGTAATGGAATCAACACTTGCCTGTAGGAGGCTGTCTTACATTATCATTTGCTTTCCAGATTGAGAAGGTGTGCTTGTTTGGGACATATGTGCGGTGCCTGTTGCAGAGTATCTCCAAGAATATATTGGGTGAAGCACAGATACTAATGCAGATACACACAAAGATAAAAATATAACCTGTATATCAATGGCAACTCAAGACTGCATCTGGTAAAGTTTATACGAGTCTAAAAACACAGTGCCAAGTGAATAATTAAAAAGAAACGAACTTTGCTTCCTTACCGAAGTTGCTTGAGCAATAATTGCTTTCAAGAGACCCGCTCCTTTTGCACTTTTGCTGGCACAGGGCAACTGTAGGTTTCACAGCTTCTTGAAGAGCAAAATGTAAATAGGAATTTAAATGAGGTATTTGATACAGATGCAAAGCAGCATGTTTGAAAAAAAGAAGAAAGATGAATAATCCTGAGGTATGAAGTAACCGGATCTGGTCTTGCTAGGGATGTTCACCACAGTAACAGGCCTTTTCTCTGCCATCACCTCCAATTATCTTTGCATGTCTCAGCTACATCTGTTCCAGTGACCTGACAGAATGGGAGGCTGGAGCAAACTTGCATATTTGATGGTGGTGTGATCTTATATATGTAAGTTCTTTAGTGTTGCTGCCCGCTGCAGGACACCCCTAGCAGTACACTGAAAGTATCACTACCCTGTGTGACTCCAACACTTCGGAGGGAGGGAGTGACCTTTTACCTGTGATTATTGTACTCTGATGGAAGAGATCAGCGTTCAAGTTCCTGACTCTTTTTTCTGAATCCTTCACGTAGCTTGATGACATGAAGTACAGTGTAAGTTTGACTGACGGTGCTTTGAAACACAGCATAGCATTTGCAGTATCTGTTTAATATTAGGGGATGACATTTCCTTTCTGAAGCAGAATTCTTTGTTTATAAACAGGTGAATACACTTTGGGTTTGGTTCCTCCTTGGGTGGATGTTGTTAGTCTTTGTACTTTACCCAGCTAACACTTTCTACATAATGTATTGGGATGCAGTATTTTTAAGACTTTTATGTCCTTTTCAAATTTGTTTGGAATTGGTCAATGATGTCATAATTATTGGAAACATGGAGCTGAGATGGACAGATTAACAAAAACCCCAAACTCATATATAACCCTAATTTCCAAGAAAAACTAAATTATTTATGAAGAGTATCTTTGTGGTTTCTTACTTTCTTTAGAATGGAGCATTTTGCCCAAGTTTTGTTCAGCCTATACTTGCTGTAAAAAAACTTCTGACTAATTTTCCAATCAGTAATTTATACTTGTACTTCTCTTTTAATAAAATTAATTAATTCTTTACTAATTTTGCAAGTTTCTGAGATTCAACTGAATGTCATTAGAATTACCTTGTCTTCAGTGTGATGCCCATAACTGTTGGATGCTCTGCACACCCACTGTTTTGCCATTCAAATCCAAAGTTTAAAAATTGGACCCCATATTTTATATGGATTTGGGGTTGTTTGTTCTTTTTTTTTTTTCAGTCTTCACATGATTGGTATTCAGTGAGACTCTTTAGAGTCTTAAATGCATTCCACAAGAAAAAACGTTCTGAAGAGCAAATTACGATGTTTATGCAGGCGTACCTAATCACATTCTACATGACGTAGCCTCAGTCCTATGGTGTTGTGGTTTAGCTTTATCTGGCAATTAAGTACCACACAGTTACTCACTCACTTCCGGATCAGAGGAATGAAAAATAAACAACCAAGGGAAGCTCGTAAAAATTGAGATAAGAGCTATTTAATTATATAAATGAAACTTAAAGTAGTACTAACAATACTGCTAATGATAAGTAATTAAAACACTAGAATATAGAACATATGATACAGTTTCTTACCACTGGTGGACTGACACAGCCAGATTCCAAAACAGCAAGACAAATCCAAGTGGAGAGGGGAAAAAAAACCAACCCCAAACCCGAGAGTCAAGAGAATAACCCCCCCCAAGCCCGAAAGCAGGAAGAAAGAAAACCGCCAACCCCCCACCCTGCTTCTCTGCTAAGAGCCACGCCAAGAGCTACCAGAAGCTGCTAATGACCCAGCCATCGTGCCCCCAGCCTGACCACGGAGCCTGAGGTGCCATGGAATGAGACAAGATCCCTCGGCTGCTGCGGGCCGGCCGGCTCTGGGCAGGAGAGCAGCTCCTTCCTGCCTGAAACCAGCACGTACAGTCCGATATACAGGGTCATGGGAGTGAAATTCCCACTGTCCTCACTTCCACTGCCATGATGTGCTGGCGTAGTGCTTTCCTACTGGTGTGTATTTCTAAAAGTATTTTAAATTATATGCTGAGCTGCTTTTTATACAGTGACTCTGTATAGAATAAAATGTAGAAATAGTACACTATATTAAGCTCCTAGAACATTAAATGATAATTTTCCAATTATTTTTTTAAATTGCCGTTAGCACTTGGCAGGGTGCCATGCCATGTAATGAGTTTTCCTGTCTCACGGCATCAGTCGCTAGGCCGGGCAAGTACCTTGAGTCTCAATTCAGCGCCCGTAGTGCAAAGAGTAGAAGTGTAGCAGGTAGCTGAGCCACAGGTGCATGCCACTATGGCAGCTGCCAGAAACTTATTGAGGTGCTCTGATTTTTCCAATTTAAAACTGGGATTATGATTACAAAATATTCCTCTTTGGTCCTCTCAGGGATGGTCTGTTGGGGTTTTTTTATGCTAGCACGTCAAGTTTTACTTCTGATTTTAGTAATGTTGGTTGGTGACTAACTTCACTGCAGTTTGTCAGTAGAGGTTGCCTGTTGTTTGCACAGATGAGTAAGGTACTTTACCAAAGTATGAACTGGAGAAGATCTGAGTTTAGTTTAGTTGCCTACCATCTTACATGCAGCCATGCTGCCAGATAAATGCATGACTTGATCCAATGAAATAGGAAAATCAATTCCTCAACCATATGCACTGGATTATGATTATCTATGATTAATCTTCATTACTTTTATTAATGTATTATATCGCATTTATTTATTTCTTCAATGAATAATATGTTTATGTAAGAAAAACACTGAGGTAATTCTTCGAAGTGGCTACTAAAGTTAAGTATTTGATTAATGCCTGGAGTTCTGTGCAAGCTTGAACAGGTCAGACTTGCAAGATAATAAGCAAAGTCTATTTGAACTGGACATCTCTGAATGCAAATGATCAGAAATTTAACTAGACTGTAGAGATTTGGTGTGCTTTGGTTTGTTTTTAAGATCAGAACTGCCTACACCATGCATAACTGATCAGACACTGAAAGGACTTCTTCATTCTGTCTGCCTGACTGTCCTTTTGAAAAGGACAGTCAGGCAGTGCTCTGTTGGCCTCTCTCAGATGACTTTGCATTTTTATTTTCTAACACTGATGACATAAAGAATTATTTGGAATTAATTAGTAAACTACAGCTCTTTTGCGTGTGCACAAACAGCTTGCAGAACAAAACTCAGCAGCAAAACCCTGAACACAAATGCTGCGTGAGATATCTGACAGCCTGGATTAGTTGAGACCAAGTGTTTGAACTAGCAACTTCATTAAGAAGTGCTTTATAGTGAAGAAGAGATGAATTATGTATTATTAGAGCAGCAACCACATCAGATTGATTTACAGGTCATTAGGATTTAATTTTTATAATGTTTATTTTCATCTATTTTAAATACCTTTCATTATCGGTATTTAAGCACCACAGCTTCTTGGTTTTCTGCTGACAAGAAAATCTGTCCTCACTTTTGATGTGTTTTAAGTACAAATCAGGTTATGTGTTGCAGAAACATCATAAATAATTTGATTTTCTGATATAACTGTGTCTTAAATCTCTCATATTCAGGTTATAGAAACTGTGAGAATTTACCCCTTCACTATCTCAGTAATGAGGTAGTTCTGGCAATCCTCCTTTGATCTTTCATATATACTGTCTGGTCTTAAATATAAAAGGGAACTTATTTTTAGCATGACATACTTCTTTGTAAGTTCCAATCCCTGAATTTTTAAAATAAAAATAATTCTAGGAGTGTCATATTGACAGAATGTCGACAGAATCTGAGGAGGGCTCAGGTGGCTTCCATACAAGTTTGCTTGATCTTAATAACTAGATGAAGAAAAACATGGTCAGATTTTTACATATTAACTTGCATAGAAGAAAGAGATATTTTAAATAAAACTATTTCCTGAAATATTTAGAACTTCTTATACAAAAGAATCTTGCTCATCCATTCTTCTATGGAATTTGCTAGTTAGCTGTCCAAAATTAAGAAGAGACGGGAAAATTCTCTCAGCCAGAGCATGTTACTGTTACACTGAACTCTCACCTGGATAGATTTCCTTTTAATAACCTTAAGTAGATTCTTCCTTGAGTATATTAATTTTAATTTATTCCCTCAACATTTGAAATACTAACAAACCATAAAACCATAATCTTTAATATACTTTATATTACATTTTTCTGTAACCCTTTCCTTGTCCTGGAGTAATTAATTTTTCAAAGAAATAAAATAAAGCCAATAAAACTTACTTGAGGTAGTAGGGACTGCTGTGGTAGTAGGTGGAACTGTAGTTGTGGGTATCTTTTTTGGTCTAAATTTATAATGGCCAATAAAACCATCAGCTGTTAAGCTTAAATCGGACAAAAACTGAATGAGCAACTCGTTTCTCTCAGACAGAATAGGCCTGAAAATAGAAAACCAAAATATTTTCATTGTTTTTAATGTCAAAGACAAAAAGCATTAATAGCATTCTTCTTACAAAAAAAAAAAAAGAGAGAACGCTTCACTTCAATAATTGGTCTGAATGCAGTACCTGCCCCCAGACTAATACTGAAATACACAGTTGTTATTCATTACCAAGCCCAATGGAGTTATTTTCTGAGGATTTGAGATGTCATGAACTAGCACTGTTCAGTGTGTTAGTCTTCAGTTCATAAGCTGCGTAGTACCTTCTGTGCTTCTGCCTCTGGGTGTAGTTGGAATGCAAGTCTAGCCAAAGCACCTCTTCTGTCATTCTTCTGAGCTTTCCACAGGCCTTGTCTCAACATTCATTAATAATTACTAACACAGATTTTTCAAGCAAAACCATGGGGTTTTTTGAAAGAAGAAGAAAACTAAATATAAGGGTAATAGAATCTTGGTGAGGCGAGAGGAAAACAGAAAGTGGTTTTAAGATGTAGTTTTACTAAAATGACTGTGCTGTTTCTTCCCAGCAAGCGTGACAGAGTTCACGAGCAGGAGCTCTTCAGAACACTTAATCAGGCCTTGGAAGCAGAAACTTGTGATCATCTAGATTTTTGGCAGGTATTTCCGAAATCATTTCAGTCTGATGGCTGAGCCTGGCACCACCAAGCCTGGGTGCCTGGAACTCTGTGGATTTACAGATGCCACGGTAGTTGCACGGATTACGCTCTTCTTGCTGTCACATTGACGTAGTCCGTGGGGATACGAGGGCACTGGTTATCGGCTGCCTGAGGGCTTCGTTCCATGTCCTGAGCACCAGGACTGCAACACCAAATCTGAAAAATGTGACCTAGTCTGTGTGTCCTGTCTTTTAAAAAAGGCTTTTTGTCTGAGGGGCAGGGGATTTTTTTGAGTAACTACTTCTCCTAATAAATGGTGATTATTATGTATGCCATTCACTTATATACCACAGTAATTGTATTTAGGCTTCAGGTATGTGGTTAGAGTGTACGCTTGCTGGCCTGCTGCTGGATCTGAGTTCACCTCTGCAACCACCAAATGTCTTCAAGGACTTACTACAAGGGCCTGTAGTGACAGGAGAAGGGGTAATGGGTTTAAATTGAAAGTGGGGAGGTTTAGATTGGATATCAGGAAGAAATTCTTCCTGGAGAGGGTGGGGAGGCACGGGGACAGGTTGCCCAGAGAAGCTGTGGATGCCCCATCCCTGGAAGTGTCCAAGGCCAGGCTGGATGAGGCTTTGAGCAACCTGGTCTAGTGGAAGGTGCCCCTGCCCATGGCAGGGGGGTTGGAACTGGATGGTCTTTAAGGTCCCTTCCAACCCAAACCGTTCTGTGATTCTATGATCTACTTTACTCATACGTCTGATGTATACTGTTTCTGTTACAAATGCCACGTTACTTATCTGTATCAGCTGATTAATGAGTTCCGCCTTGCATAATTACTGCGCCAGACACACAACTAATACCCTTTATAGAAGGCTTGCTTCACAATTCAGTTCACACACCATGATTTCTGGTTCTTTTACAACACTGGTCTTGTCCTTAATGTTGTGCTGAACCAGGAATAATGGGGAAGGAGAGCTAAAAATTACTAGCCTCACCCAAAAAATGCTATTGCTAGACCTGACTATATAGCGGCAGTGCCACTGTTTGAGCTGGGGGTAGTTTTTTGAAGTGGGAGGCTGGAGGAGATGGGTTGTTTTTTGTGGGATACGTGAGGTGTGGATTGAGGGGGTCTGAGGGCAGCAATTTGATCACAACGCTGGTGAAAGCCTACTGTGCTACCCAGCAGGCTCAGGAAAGCAGTCTTTGGCACGAGGGAACGTGCCTTGGCATAGATGGAAGCAGTGATGCAAGGAGCAGCCAGGGACTGAGCAGAAGGGAAGTGGCTGAGGGGGAAATGAGTCAGATAAAGTGAGTAATGAGCCAAGGGCCTACAGTTTAGCTGGATCCTTGTACTTCAGTATCCATAATCAACACATGCATATTAAGCAGTGTTAGTGTTCAACTACCATTAATATTGGTGTCATACCAATATAAATAGCATTAGCATTGGTGTTATTAGACAGTGTTCTAATGAGGCTTGGGGACAGGACAGAACGCGGGTTGGAGCCAGGGCGAGTCATGGAGGGAGAGAGAAAAGGGAAAAAACCTAGGGAGAGACAAGACACTAGGCAACTCCTCAAAGTTCAACTGGAGGTAAAAGATGTCCTTTTAATTTTAAAAAGAATAAAAATCTTTCAGAAGCCTAGTGCAGAACTGTTAGCAAAATGACACACAGTGGTAGTGGAGTTCATAAGTTAGAAGTTACTTACGCTGGTGGACTGTCCCCGCAATACTTCCCAATTCTTTTAGCGTCATTGATTTCCCCACCGTTAAACACTGCGACGTAGTCGTATCGGCAGTAGTTGTCTCTCTCCACATCAAACTTCTCGAACTTTAACTCTATTAGCTGCAGAGAAAGTGTAAATAACTCGTTAAGGCTTTGATATCCAGAATTTATTAATGCTTCTTGTAGTAAGTGACCTCTTCATATAAAGTACTAACTCATCTTTCTTTCCATAAGGGAAAAGCCCTTAACCCACTGAATTGTGGAGTACTTTAATGCATGTGACTTCTCTCCAACAAATAGTTCAACATATGACTCCAATATTCTATAAAACATTCTCAAGCATATGCAAGTAACTTCAGATAAAGTTATTTTTATGAGCGAATGTAAACAGCATAGTAGGTGTTAGGTGCTACATTGCTTTTAAAATAACTAACATATCTAAATCACAAAAAAAAGGGGGCTTTTAGGGTCATTGTATCATTCAAGATATGCTAAAGAAAAAGCAAGGGTAAAGTTGCTAAGAACCATTTAATTGACTTCATTAAGAGCAGGGTCTGAATCACTGTGGTTGTCAATGCTGTCTTTACTTGATATGGAAATAAAAAGGTCAAACCCAAAAATATTGATAGAAAGAAAATTAGTAAATGTAAGACTAAAACCAAGAGAAAGGAAGTAGTTAAAGAAATTGTGTTTCCATGCATGATTTTCATAAATGTTGGGGCTTTACAAGTCTTAAGTGAGATCTAGTGTTACTCTGGTATTTCCAATACTGATGCTGTTACTTCCAATATGACTTATATGTATGGGCTTTCTAATTAAGAAAGAAAAACAATGGACAGGAAATGAAATTTCCTGCTCTGAAGTCCTGCACTATGATTCTGTCAGATGTGTATTACAAGGAAGGAAAGCACAGCATAACTGCATGATTCAAACAGAGGTAAGATATGCATTTAGGTTGCTTCTTTATATGAAGCACAACAGTATTTAAATCACCTTCCCATAAATACCACAAATGAGGCCTCAGTGACAACACTGAATTGTGTGGATTGTCAACATGCAGGATTTCTCTTTCACAGTCTGTCTCAAAGATGGTATTTAATCTTTTAAGAATATACAAATCAAAAGCAGTCATTTGTACATTGCATATGCTTTATTTGATTAACTGACATAGTAAAAATGATCTTGTTCTACATCCACAGTAATGACAGCGTGTTATCATTGTCTTAGTTTTGCCTGGATATGCTTTTGCATGGTTCAGATGCGTACGGCGTCATTTTGTTTCCCATAAAGGAGGAGTAACCTAGGGGGACTTGGTTTGAGAGATGAGTAACAGGCTTGTTTCAAAAACGTTGTCATCATGATGAAATAATGCACTTTATATTCAAGTACTCTTCTGAGTAATACGCATGTGATCAAAGGAGATGGTATAGCAAGAAGTAACGCAACTGGGAGCAGAAATGCTAGATTTTTCCATAGCAGGCAAAACAGCAGGCCATAATTCTACTTTACTATTGTTCATAAATGCACTCTGCACTAACAAAGAAGAATTTCATGACAGAATAGCAGCTCTTTACCATCACAACAAGCTCCTCCATCTTCTGTAACAAATGAAGTAATTACTGGTTTGTATTAGAGCAAAAGAGTGCCTTGTTTTACTGCTCACATGCTTGTGAAAGGGAGTAGAGACAATAGCACTTCAACTTTGGCAAACAGAAGACTAAACAGCTTTCCATGTGCACTTGAAGAAAGATGCTTATTCACTACTTCCTCAAAAATGGCTAGTCAAAATTCTGCCTCATTTGCATGCAAACAACCACTGTTGCAGTACATGAAAAATATATTTGGAAACTTGCAGATGTATGGACAGGAACTTCAAAAGGTAGGAGATGTAATGTTGTTATTTTTATGCTTATATAGCCTTTCTTAAATCTTCTCTACAAGCTTAGGGAAAGTTTTTAGGCTTATCTAGAGATACTTGGAAAGAACCAAAGCAATCTGAAGTTTACAGATAAGGTTTTAAAAATCACTGGCTATCTAGAGGATTGTTAAGTGACCTGTATCTAGTAAGCAAGGAATGTGGATTAGAGAGGAGTACAGGAAGTACTAAGCTGACATACTGCTTCAGTTCAAGGGAGAAAATATCTTGGTAAATGGAAAAGTGTGAAAGATCTGAAGAATATATTTATCTGAGGCAGCTTTTTTTATTTGGAGGATTATGGTCATGAGCAGAAGATTAAGAAGATAGTCATCTTCACATGTAGGAGACTTTAAAAAGCTGGAGGTGGTTAAGAAAAGCAACCTACCAATCCTGCTTGGTGACCAAAACATTCAATCACTGTAGACTTCCCGCCGCAGTACAGAGCAGATGGCTCAGCAACAACCAGAAAATGTGAAGCTATGATTGAGATTAGCCCTACAGCTAGCGAACACACTTATGTTTGCCATGTGTGACAAATGAGCCCTCCTGGTCTGCCGTCACATCTCTTCAGGTCTTAATGAAGTAGTAACATATGCTCTGATGGCATCTGGCTAATTTAGCAAGCATGTTATGAGACGGAGCCTTAGCTGGGGGGAAACGGACACTTTTCACAAGGGCCTGTAGTGACTACAAGGGCCTGTAGTGACAGGACAAAGGGTAGCAGATTTAAATTGAAATCGGGGAGATTTAGATTAGATATCAGGAAGAAGTTCTTCCCAGAGAGGGTGGTGAGGCACTGGGACAGGTTGCCCAGAGAAGCTGTGGATGCCCCATCCCTGGAAGTGTTCAAGGCCAGGCTGGATGTGGCTTTGAGCAACCTGATCTAGTGGAAGGTGTCCCTGCCCATGGCAGGGGGGTTGGAACTGGACAGTCTTTACGGGGTCTTCCAACCCAAACCATTCTGTGATTCTATGAAAATATGAAAATATGAAACATACATTGAAAATGCCTATGCAGGACACATCTGAATATATTCCCTGTAAGCAGAATAAAATAATTTCTGTTTTTAATAAGTTCGGTCAGCTCTGCCTGGGTACCTCAGTAACAAACTGCAGCAACACCAAAAATGCTACAGATGTTGTTAGGCTTAAACCTAGCATTGGTGGGTCATCATGTTTGGTCCTGAGGAAATCACCTGCCCCAACTTAATCTGTATGATGTTTTGTTAATTAACATCTGCTGTAAAAGCCTCACCAGTCACAGATGCTTTTGGAATTTTAATTTAGGGGTAGGTATGAATGCCCAGAAGAGGACATACGATGTTGAGAAAGCCCAGGAGTTTCTGGAGTGAGCCAGGTAGTACCTGAGAGGAAGGCAGGTACCGTTGGGAGCGTAGGTGTGCCTGTGCTCCTTGCATGTACCCACCTTTACATTCCAGCCAGATAGTGTTTCTGTTGTTCCAGTGCAAGGCAGGCAGCGTGCTGTGCCAGCTTGAGGAAGCTGGGCCACACCAGCGGGGCGAGGGCAGGGCCTTACCTGGTTCTTCGGGGCGACAATGTGCCAGGAGCAGGTGACTCCGGCTGGGTAGTCTCGCTCCGGCCAGTTGGGCGTTTGGAAGGACCCTGACGGCTTCTCCAATCGTCCTCCGCAGTACTGATCCCCTGCAAGTACAGCGCACCATGCTGACCAGAGTGCCACAGAGATGCTGGTGACCCATGTAATGTGTGCAAGGCCTCGGTGAGGGAGGCACGGCGGTCCCAGCTGGTTGCAGCTGCCTCTGCCACAGCCCAGTTAGTGACGCCACTAGGAAAACGTGTTTAACAAAGGGCAGAAAATACCAGACATAGAGGAAAAGAGAGGTAAAAAAGAGGGAGAAACCTTCCCGTGAACACCAAGGTCAGAGGAGGAGAAGGAGTTGCAGTTGCTGGAGCAGCCATCCCCACAGCCCATGGGGAAGCTGAGCAGGCATTCGTGAATGAACTGTGGCCTGTGGGGAGCCCACAACAGGGAGGGGTTTTCCTCCTTATCTCCTTCTCCTAGTTCCAAACTACAAAGCTACATCAGGTATGTCATTCTTATTTATAATATTATTATGAACCTTCTTTATTAAATTATATCAGTCTAATATATCTTCCAAGAAATTATCGATACAGGAATAGAGCTGGAAGGACTAATAAATTACTTGTCATCACCTGCACTACATCTGCCCAGCAACCTGTCTAGTCTGGAATCTTGCTAATAGCAAAAGCCTTGAAGAAGTATCCCCCAGCAGGGCGACACCACCTCCCAGCCTCTCCAAGTTCATGCTTTTCCTAAGCACAAGGCAATGCCTGTATGTTTAATGATACCTCACAAGTTTCTTTCATATGTTTTTGTATTTGTTTTTAAACCAGCGTAGAAACTGACAATCCACAATGTCTCCTGGCACAGCACTCCACCACGTAATAGCTCACCGAGAACAATCACCCTCTCCTTTGTAGCCACTTGTTCATTTGGTTTTTGTATTAGAAGAGACAGTGATCCTGGTCCCCATTCACTTTCCCTGTACTGGTCCAGAGTCCTCTCCTACACTCCCCTTGACCTTCTCTTTTCCAGCATGAAGAGTTCCATGCTGTGCAGCTGGTCTTTGCATGGAACATGTTCCTTAACTCTATCATACCTGTTGTCTCTGATTGCTGCTGATGGTCTCCTTACATCCTGTTCTGAGATGGGAACATCAGAATGGCATGCAGTATTCAAGATGTAGATGCATTATGGATTTATAGTGTCATAATTTTTGTTTGATCTTTATTCCCTTTAAAAAATTGTTGTTTGTTCCTTTTATGATACCCATTGAGTACTAGATTGATGCTCAATTATTGTTTTCATAAATGATCTATTTTAAACCTAAGATCTCATTCCTGCATTGCAATAGTCAATTCAGAGACTGCTGAACTGTACATAAAGTTAAGGTGTTTTCCCCTTATTTGCAACATTTATCTGAATGACATCTGCCACCTTATTGACTGGCTATCACCATATTGCTACTAGGTGCAGTTCTGCAGCTCTTAAAATAGTTAGCCCTCCTCTTCACTGCTATGATCATCAAACTACGATGGCTAAATGGTTACACTTAGCAATTTGCTAAGCAAGGTAATGAATACACTGAATAGCACAATCCCTAGTATCTCTGGCATCACATCTTTTTAAGCATTAATGTGGCTCTCCATAGACTTGTACAGTTATGTTTGTCTTCGGCACACATGTAATTGTTAATTACCTCTTTCATGTGGTTCTGCTGCAGAAAACTTTGCAATGAATCCACTTCCAGCAGTATTAGCATCTGAAGTCATCTGCACCAACATTTTATTGCTGTTGGATACAAGGGCACCTGGTTTCACAGTACCACAGAACCTGCCAATGCGCTGCCCGTTGGCATGGCCATTGTATATATCCACAAAATCGTATCGGCACAAGTTGTCGCTTTCCAGGTCTAAATACCTAAAAGAAAGAACCACGACTTTTCCTTCTGGGACCTGCAGAGAGAGAAAGAGAGGGAGCAAGGGAGAGATGTATCTTGAAGTATGACTGACACCACATTATGTATCTGATCCCACTATCTGCATGAGTATTTTCATGTCAGTCACTTCTCGGCCAGTAGCTCTTCTTGTCAACTATACTCCAGAAACAAAGCTCTGGCCATCTCTGTTGCCATCATCTTCCTCCTGATCCACAGTATTGTCTAGCCAGGCTCATACAGTTGATCAGACACCGTCCCTGCCCCGTTCAGCTTGGCATGTTTTGCTCATTTTCTCCTGAAAGTGTGCAATCAGCCACGCAGCGCCCTGTCACTGAGCAAGGTGAGGGGGGTGAGTTTAATAAGGTTTAAAAAAATACATGGAACTAGCAATTTACAACTTTGAACAAATGAAATTGCTGGCTTGTGTCACAAAGTTTAATAGTTTAAAGGATTTTTTTAGTTTACTGATACACAATTTAAATTTATAAATAAAATTGGAAACTTTATAGCTAACACTGTACAATGCTAACATTTAGGTATTGGAGTGGGTACCTTTAGCTTGAAGGCTGCAGTGAAAGAATTGTATTTTGAAAGAATATGTAAAACTATAAACAGAGAGTTCAAAAGAACCATTAGTGGGTGTCCTCAATACAGAAAAGAGTTTTGTTTTCTGAAACATCTGAGGAAACATAAACCAGTCCCAATCTTACATGGCTGCATCCGTGGACATTGCAAAAGAGGCAAGAGTACTGAGAAGGATGTAAATTAAGGGAGCATAATAGTTTACAAAGAGGAGAAAATTTCCTGGGATGGAGTTGTAATCTTTTAAGAGAATAAGCACCATACTGAGTAACATTTCAAAAAAGCACTCAATGCTATGTAGCAGAACAGGAAGAAGGGAAACAGTATTTTAAAGCACAGAGGGACCCTAGACAGGCAGAATGTAATTATCTGCATTCAATTCATAGCCTGGTAGAGTAGTTACCTGTTAAAGTAATTGCAGCTGTTCTATTTTACTGAGACACTCCTATTATTTTCTGCTTTAAATACATAACACATACTTGATGTATCTGCAGTAAGTCCATACTTAAGACACTTTATTTTGGAGTTCATGAATTTGTTCCTTCCTTAACAGTGACTCATTTTAGAACATCAGTTTGAGATAAACTAAAACTAAACTCTGCCTGTGTGAAATTGTCAGTGTTTTAATGTTGTGAGTTTCAACAGTTAAAAATGCCTTGTTGGGCACAGATGGAAGTGACCCCGTAACCCACAGAAGATACTAATACAGGCAGCAGCTCTAGATGCAGTGAAAAATGTGCTGTAGCTATGTTAAGGTTACTCGTTCATGCAGCTGCTTTTATGTGCTGATACTGATCCTGCATGAGCTGTTTCCAGCTGCCGGGGCCTACATACACGCTGGCTGATCAGGCCCACTAGAGTTCCTGGCTTCAGAGCATTTTCCTCTAATCCTTGTTCAAAGTTCTCTCAAAAATGCCTTCACTTCCCCTGTGCCGATATACATCCCTACTACTGCTGCTACATCAAAACCACAGAACATCTAATCTTTCCCAGAAAGTCCAAGGCACAAAGACTGTGTTTCAGACAACTTTAAAGCCAGATGTTAGGTTTAGAACTCACCCTACTGAAGTGAGCAAGCCCTATATCTGGTATCAGAAAATAAACCACATGTATGTTTGGACAGACAGATGGTCATACTGTAAGATACTCTATGAAAGCAACAGACTCCCTGAGTCACTGCTCTCGTAACTAAATCTCTTTTTGTTGCACTTGCTTGTCTTCTGGTCTGAATCACTAAGAAGCATTAAGACATGGTTGTTTTAACAGAAAAAGAGCTAAAAGGAATTTGGTATTCCTGTTCGAAGACCTGAATGTTGTTTATTGCTACGCTACAAACTCTTTGTGACCAGACAAACCAGTTAAAAAATGCCGCCTGTAAAATCAGATTTAGGCAGTTAAATTAAAGCAGCCCTCTTCGCAGAAGTATGTGCGTAAAATAACATATGCTTTTTTGGGGTGGGAACACTCATTATTTGTAACTTTGTGCAACCACAAGAAGAGGATCCAAAGGAGGTAACCTTTAAAGGTTATCATGTTTTAATACAAACTGAGCTGTTACGTCTACAGTGCAGACTGGCCAACATTTTCTGCTACAAAACAGTTTACAGTGTCATGCAGCTTTGCTACAACTTACCCATCTTTAAGAAGTTTCCCCTTCTGCTCTTCCTGAAAGTTCAGCAAAAGCTGCTCTATCGTATTAGATTAACTAATTTTGTGAGTGCTTATGAGATTTTTCCCTACCTTCTCAGCTGGAATTACATCTTTTAAGACGCCTAGTCATTCCCTGAGTTTGAAGCAGGAAGTTGAAATGTGAGAGGTGGCTGGTTCTGGGATAAGAAAAGGGCTTTTTGCTGTCCCTGCAGAAGTGTATTCAGATTTAGCCACGCAACTATCCCTCGGTGATGCTGATGGCTGCTCGCTGACAGCTTTGTTCCACGAGCACGCTGAGCCAGCACTGCTCTGCTCGCGCCAGCCCTGCCTGGGCTTTTCCGCTTCCTCATGCTGCCCCAGGTTGGGTACGGGGAAGCAGGATGTGGGACTGACCCACACTTGGGAGGGAGAGGATGCTTGGCAAAGCAGCCAAACTCTGAATTGGTAGTCAAGCATTCACTCAAGTCTTGAGGTTTCTCTTTCACGGTATGAGTAATTCTGTGCAGCGTCGTACGCTTCCTTCTCTCTCCACCACTGACAATGTTACGCTATACTACATTATGTTCTAACTAGTTGTCTTTATAGGTTTTAATCTCTCTAGCTTCTGTTAGTTGTCTACTTGATCTTTGCCAAGACTGTTCCCTGTAGATGTACAGGGTTCTAAGTTTTGTTTCATGACAGTTTGTACGAATATGTGTAGGAAAAACTCGGCCACATGGCCATGTGTGTTTGACAGGGGGCCTACTCCAGACTTCAGTTGTCAAAATAACCCTTGCTGACATGTAGCTGAATTTGGGGAGATAAGTCATTTACAGAAATGTGTGAACTGCGTCCCTTAAATAAATCACAGGCACTACATACTACCATGACATTCTAAAATAATTATTAAATTATAATTAAATAAAATATAATATAGTAATATTATTTATAAAACTAATTTTAATTTTTTTATTAAAATAATATTTATCGTTATTCCAAAAAATAACAAATTTGTTCCAACATGTTAAATCAATTAAGTTTGGAGTCTGACCAGATAATGTTCAACATTGCAGAGGATGGTGCTTCCACATTCTGGCAGGAGCCACTGCAGTTCGCAGCTACTCCCAAGCAATCCCACCCTAAATACAGGCATCTCTGCAAAACAATATTTTTCTTTCATTTCTACCATTTCTCTTTTTTAAATGTTACAAACTAATGTGTTAATATCTGCCAATGTTTATCCTAGGACATTTAAAATATTGCTCCCTGAGAAACACAGAGGAGAAAGCAAAGGCCAGCATGACTCAGTTTTGTTTACTTTGAGCCACATCCGAGCCTGATGCAGTGAGATCATGGGATACCTCAGAGGAAGTATTGGAAGGAATTGCAGCTCTTAAGAAAAAAAAAAAAGGGGGGTGGGGGGAGGATTCAAAGGAATATGTGATGCTTCCCCTGCAGGGTGTGCCTTATTTTCCTGCTTCATCCATCCAGCTGGTGTCTTGCAACAACAGAAGCACTTTAGCTTCTGCCTCTCCTTGTCACACTCAGAGTGACTTACGCACACTTGCCCTCTGCTTCCCTTCTTATTTCAACTCCATGAACTTCTTTAGGATCAGACATTATGATGCTAAACTCATGTGAAGGATGTCTTAGTCCTATTGAAGGTCAAAGGAAAATAGCCCTCCCTGAATTTTTAGGTGGGTTTTTTCTAGAGGATAATTGCCTACAATCATCTGTGTAGATTATTATCCTCTTCAAATAAAGTATTATTTTATACCTATACCCACCAAAATACAAGGTTCCGAGATTTGGTGGGGGGTTGTTTTTTTGGTGTTTTTTTTTTTTTTAATCATTTATTGCAGGTATTTCACATAATGTTAATAAAAGTTCACTTACATTTAAAAGTAGTTAAGATGTTTTTCTGCTGTTGTTCTGACTGAACACAAAGCCCTCTTCACCACTATGCCTCTTCCAGTTTCTGAGGAAGAGTCCCAAACTGGGATACTTTTCCAAATCACTTGTTTTAGATTATTTGCTTTGAAAATAATCTTTTGGTGGAGAAAACCCCTTAAATGTCAACTTTCTGAGAAAATACTTTGCCTAATTTTTAAACCTGTATTATATAAGTGTTTACTATATTTTGGTATATGTTTAAAACCAAAACGCTGATTTTATGTTTTGCCATAGCAGTCCTAGGTAGACTTGAAAAATACATCAGCTACCTGCAAGCTAAACACGTTATTTCTCTCTACTGGGAATGAATGGGGAAGTTATTTGGAGTTATGTCCTGGGCAGAACCACGGTTCCCGCCTAGTTTCTTGTTCCCTAGCTCCATCCTCTCCAGTCACAACGGAACATTTTTTTTAAACATTTGTATTAGTTTGCTCTCCCTGACAAAGGTACAAGATTCTGTTCAGCTCTTTCTTTTCTGTCCATACAACCATGTGTAAAGATCTGTTCTCTACTGGAAGGGCAGTTTCACAATGGTAAGGGAAAATGAACGCTTAAAATATAAAGAAAATTATTTAAAATATTCACTCCCCCAGGGCAGGCTCCCAACTCCTCTGATGAGGAAATATTTCAAACCTTGCTTACTGTCAGCAAAACTGCTGGAACACAGCTCCTGAACCTATAAAAATATAACCTTACATAACTCTGACAGTCTTCGGTATTATTGTTGCACATAAAGTTGTTAGACTTTTATGGGAACTACACAGTCTGCCAGGAAAACACAGGAGAGCAGTCCAGATTCTTAGACTATGTGACATATTTACGTGAGGTGATGGCCAAGAAGGATTACAGAGTATTAAAAGTAAATGTGTATGACATATTTCAGATAAAGCTGTATACATTACTATAGGAAAGGAAATAGCTGTACAAATTACTTCTTAGCAAAGCCAGCTAAAAGCTGCTGGGTAGTCTGCCAAGGTTGCAATATAACCACAAGCATGTGCTGAACACTTCTTAGAGCTCTTAGGATACAGAAGCTGTTTCCTTAGCTAGCTGAAAAAGTCCCAGTCTCTTGAAATAACAGAACCATAATTGAGGTAGAGAGACTCTTCCAGCTTTAGCAAGTCAGTTTCAGCTGATACCTGAATGCTACATGGTTTTATCTGTATTACCCATAACTTTTTCTAAACCTATTTTCTTCTAAAGAATGAATGAGCTGTCACTCTACCTCACTGTCGAGTTCTTCTATAGACCATGGGATACTCTAGTTGAGAAAAAACCAGCTTCATGCTTCTTGTGACCCAGATGCAAAGTGAATCAGTGTCTCTTCCAGGCTTGCCGACTTGTCAGATCCTGCATCAGGCACTGTTCTCGGGAAGGTGCTCACAGGAAAACAGACCAGCCAAAAGTCTCAGTCGTCGTCTAAGATCAGATGCTAAATGAGGAACCCTAACATAGTACCTACAGCATATTTCTTCACGGCAGCGTAACCAGCTTTCTGACTTGGGTGCTGCTGCAAGGTGTTCTGAGCCCCAGCAGTATCTGGTGAAAGGATTTTGTTGCTGAAATTCAGGCTAACCAGATCCATGAGTGTACCGCTTCCCCTCAGTTTGGTAAACCATCCTCTTTTCAAAGGGGGTGCAGGCTTAGTCTTGCAAGCTTTGTTGTCCGTGCCTTCCCTACATCCTTCCGGCAGACAGGGCGTTCTCCACAGCTAATGGGGGTGGGAGTGAGGGCGGGGAAATCAGCTTGGTTTTGTGAATGGTATTTGTTCATTAGGGGTTAAAGGGGGGGCAAAACACAGAGGAGAAAGCAGTGCAGCCCTCCTCTGGCTTTAGGCGAGCTTCAGAGAGCAGGTATGCAGCAGCCGAAGAGCAGGAGTAATGGCAGTGCAGCAGGAAAGCGGGAGTCAGAATGATTCTACAGAATTCTACGATTCTGCAATCACGAGATGCCAGCAGCCATCAAGTTCATCCCACGGTCACTACAGCCCAAGCGCAGACACAGCTCGGCTTTGTGGTAACGCATCTCACAATGTCCAGGCTAACCTGGATGCTCCTGGCAGCAGCCACGTTGTCTGCAATGAAACATTCTGTACGGACTCTTTAGATACAATCAACTGCTCTCTTTTGCCACTACCACCAATACATGATGATGGGATGCTTCAGTAAACGCTTCTTCAGTGCTGCCTCTATTTGTACTCCAACTTTTTAAGGGTAAAAACTTTATGCTGTTAAAATCAGAATTATTATTTCCCTCCAGATTAAATTCTGAACTTTTGAAGATCTAATACCGCGTTATTTTGGTAAACTAGCTTTGGGGCTTTTTCCCCCCTTTTATTTAAGGCATGTGTGTATGATTCCAAATGCAATTTGCATCTGCTCTTCAGATTGTAAAATTGGCCACACTAATTGCTCTAATCCAAGCCTCTTCAGACAGTAAGAAGCTGGTTTATTTATGAGCATATGCTGTATTTCACACTGTTCTGGATAAAGTCAGTCACAGATTAAAGGGAACCTCTAACCTGGCTCTAATAACAATGCAGCATGAAAGTGAAGAAAGCAACTGCTGCAGCTTCACTGGTATCCTTCAGATAAAATGATTAAAATTACATCACTCCTTTGGTACAAGAGTCGTTTTAACTGAACGTCATACACAGACCAACAGCTCCTGCTCTGCGTCAGGAGCTCTGTAGTAGCGGGAGACATCTCCTGTGACATCCTATGCCAACACCTAGCCTGGAATGCAGTCTTTGAACTGATGTTGTCTTCAGTGATCCCAGCGACACACAGACTAATTTCATTTTTTTTATGCTGTCTTATGCATTGTTTTTTCTGCAGAGCCCATATTTTAAGCCTGAATGTCACAGGAGTTCTTAGTGAACTGTGACTGAAAAAATGGGAGAGGAAATCTGGTGGGCAGTTTTGGAGGGCTTCCTTTGTGCAGATGTGAGGAAAGGTAACCATTCATTCAAATCCCATCCTAAGTCGCTGGATAAGGACATGCCCAGCACTGAAATGTTCAGTCCCAGCTGTTCATTGGCATTTGCTGTCCATGAATACAGTGTCTACCCTAAGGTCTCATTTCAAATATCAATGGTACCACATGCTTTTGCGTGGTAACTTATAAATGTACCAACAGTTTTCTATGCTTTGTCAGCTTGCTGCATGACATACTCCGCATGTCCTGCCTGGCAGAACACTTACTAGCACACTGTGAGCAAACCTGCCTGAATGTTTTGTTTCTGTTTGAAACTTTTTCTATGGCTTCTTGCCAACAAATTTTGTTTTTCATTATCTACACCTCATAGCTTTACTTTAATCCATTTGATCTAACTAACTGTTGCTTTCTGCAGTGCCTGGAAGGGTGGGCGTTTGCTTTCAAGTGGGTTAATGTAAAACATTTGAGGTGTATCTGTGGAAATCAATGAAAACTTGCTTCTGACATTAGGCAAGGTCAGTTCCATTTCAGCCACTATTATCATTTTAGCAACTCTAAAAAGCTCCAGATAGTTGAGCTGCTCTGAGTTACTGAATTCACTATTGCACATATGTTATCCCATATAAAACACTGGCATTAACAACAAACAGGTCTTCATTGTCTTCAGCACTGATTTTGTGATATTAAAAATTCTTACTGTGATTTTCCAAGTACATTTGCTGTTTGGAGGGTAGACTCCAGGAAATCCTTCACTCCCAATAAACCCTGACTCTCCAGATACAACTCCTCCACATGTAAATGTAGGCCTGAGAATAATAGGAAAAATAGCACTTAATTTTGAAATATATTTAATTTATTAATCGTGTAACAGTAAAGAGGCACGGACTGTCTTACACTTAAAACCACGGCTTGAACACTTTAAAACAGTGCTAACTTTAAACGTGTTTCAGTACTTACCTAATTTCATTATTTACACAGAATGTGCAATTTAACACGCAAACTGAGGTGTAGAGAAAATCAACTACCTGGGCCTTAATTTTGGGCTTACACAGACTGCTACTCTCCCTTCCTTTTTTAAGTCATAAGATGGCAGGTGTGGTGGTGTGATACATCATTGCAAACTGTTATTGCCATGAAAAAAAATTATGAAAAAGTTATTAGCAATGAATTTTTATAGTATATATAATAGTTTAAAATAGCACAGGAATAAAAATAACTTTTAATTTCTTTCTATTCCAATCTGAAATGCTTTACATTTAGGTAAGTTAACCAAGTCGCTAGGGAAGTTTCTGTAGCACAGGAAGGCAATCCAGCACGCGCGCGTCCTGCTACTCGAGCCCGGTGATGTCCTGATGCTGCCGGCGCGCGGACGTCA
>NW_010248026.1:0-6019 GCF_000690775.1 Eurypyga helias
CTTCGCCAGACCGCCACGACTTTAGACAAAGGTGTTCTGGGCTTTGTCAAAGATAAAGCTTTGAATATCTCCAGTCATGGAATTTTCACAGCTTCTCTGGGCAGCACATTCCTGGGCTTGATTCCCCATGTGACAAAGTATTTTCTTACATGTAGTCAGATATTTAAGTGTT
Source organism: Eurypyga helias (assembly GCF_000690775.1). Taxonomy (NCBI): domain Eukaryota; kingdom Metazoa; phylum Chordata; class Aves; order Eurypygiformes; family Eurypygidae; genus Eurypyga; species Eurypyga helias. The sequence goes on from NW_010248026.1 coordinate 173, forward strand.
CCGGCTTGTGTCCTATCACTGAATCTTTGAGAGGAGTTCCACTTTGTTTTCTTTACACCCTCACCTCTTTACACCTTTGCTGCAGCAAAGAGACCTCCCATTAGCTTTCTCTTCTCCAGCCTGCAGAAACCCTCTACTTTAGCATCTTCTTATATGACCCCTGACTCTCCAGGTCGTCTCAGCTGGACTTGGTCCATTGTGTCCATGTCTTCTGTATACTAAGAAGCTCAGGACTGAACAAAATACTCCACATGTAGACTCAGTGCAGAACAGAGAGGAATGCTCATTTATCTTGGTCTGCTAGCTGTACTCTTGCTAATGCAACTGAGGGTGCTGTTGGCCTTAGATGCAAAGGCACATTGTGAGCACCAAGTGCTAATGGTTTGAGGACTGGAAAAGGGTTAGCAATCTCTCAACAGCATTCCACATCTGACCACTCACCAAAGAGCAAAACTCCTGGGACATCAAGTCAGGCTAGCAGATGGTTGCCCCCATCCCCTGCAGGACATAGTCTCCAGTCACTGTCATCTGCCACTATGGTGCAGACACTGTTTCAGCCTTAGCTGACACTGGTGTCTCCCTTCTGAGAACTCTTCCTCCTCACCTGTGGTAGGGCAACATAGGTCTTCTCAAGCTACAGTTACAAAGGTGGGGAACAAGTCCTATCTGCTGCCAGAAAGGACATACTTCCTGCTTTCCTTGTCACTGTCCCTACTGCTCCCTTCAGTGTGGTCTCTAACTGTGGCTTATTCCATGCAGCACAGGCTTGGGCTTTTGTCTCTGCAGGGTCTCTGCATATAATGCTGATTTATGTGTGTTGTGATTTAAATATGGTAGGCAGCGAAACCCCACACAGCCACTCATTAACACTAGGAAGATGATAGGAGAGGCAAAAGAGGGAAAAACTCCTGGGCTGAGATAAAGAAAGTTTACCAGGCAAAGGAAAAGCTTCATGTGCAAGCAAAGCAGAATAAGGAATTCATTCACCACTTCCCATTGGCAGGCAGGTGTTCAGCCATCCCAGGAAAGCAGGGCTTCATCATGCATAATGGTGACAGGAAGACAAGCACCATAACCCTGCATGTATCCCAATTTCTTCTTCTTCCTCTAGATTTTATTGCTGAGCACAACGCCATATGGTATGGGATATCCCTTTGGTCAGTTTTGATCAACTGTCCCAGCTGTGTTCCCTCCAGCTTCTTGTGCCCCCGCAGCCTACATACTCATGGGTAATGTGAGAAGCAGGTAAGACCTTGATACTATGCAAACATTGTTCAGTAATAACTGAAACATTGGTGTATTACCAGCACTCTTTTGGTAACAGATTCAAACCATAGCACCATACAAGCTATTATGAAGAAAATTAACTATCCCAGCCAAAATCAGTACAGTGTGATTCTGTGAGTCTGTCATCACCTGTTCCCCTTCACTGATGTTACAAAGTAGAAGACCAAATGAAAGAACTTATCTGTTGGATGTGAAACTGTTGACACTGTCATTGTTACCCCTGTTGTAAGAAGAGAGGACAAAGAAGACAGTGCATATTCTAGAAATTGAAACATTTGTGTACCCAGAGCAAATGGCGGTGATTAGTTAACCCTTAGAAAAATAGATGGGAAATCATTTCAGGCATTACAAATGCAGTAGAAATGGCAGTCAGTCAAGAATGGTCTAGCTGGCCATAAATTAGAAAAGTACCAATCCCAGAGGAAACAAAAGGAGGGGACAGAAAAATCGTAACTGTGAAGAGCTTTCCCTATTTCAATAACATTAAGAGCCTCTCTAATGAATACAATTGGCAAGGGAAGTATTTAGCAATGTATAGTGCCACTTAAGACATATTAGACACTTGCATTTCGTTATGACTATTCCTCTGAGATATTCTGAAGGACAAATAGTCTTGTGGTAGGGTAGAAAGAATACTTTCATGTATTTTTTACTTTATGAATGTGTCAGTAGTAGAGAAATCTTCCTGTGTAGAGGCTTGATCAGCTTTAAGAAACCCAAAGTTTACAACTTGCAAAGCTGATTTGTTTTTAGAAGACAGATTAGTACAGAAGAAGAATATTGAAATGTGTAGCAGGGCTAAATTATGCATTAGTGAGGGACTACAAGCAGAATCTGTTGGATCCATTATACATCTAGCAGCATATAATGCATTTCTGTCCTGTACTACTCTGCAGTTCTTGAAGTTACACAGTGGCTAACTTCAATTCTAACGATACCATTACAGAAATCAGAATCTCAGGCCTTTTCAAAGGCCTTCTAACATTAAAGTCAGTCATTATCATACGGTACTGCCCACTGCCACTGAACGACTTAAACTCTCTTTTCTCTCTGTTGTGTGCAAGTACAGGTGAGACTCCTACAGTGATTAATTCCTAATGAGACAGGAGGACATTCTGTCACCATAGTTTGCACAAAATTTCTACATTTTAGGTGAGGATCACCACTTCTGTTTCAGTGTCACCACACTGCCTTACCCAAACCCACAGTGAGGAATGATGAATGGACTGCAGGCTATGTACCCTGAAGAAAAGTGAGCCTGCTCTGTATCAGGATAGGCAGTTTTGTTAGCAGTGCATTCATACACATCTGCACCAATGCAAATTAAGTAAAAAAAAAAAAGACCACTGTCTAGCCTCCTGTTTAAAATCTAGCACAAAGAATGTTATCAGATGGCAATAAAGTTATAAAGGACTTTGTTTAGAAAGCATTCAGTCTTATTGAAAGGGAGAGAGAATTCACCAAAACTCTCAGCACCTAGACAATTCACCTGACAGTTAAAAGAAACCTTCTCCTTATTCCCTATCTGGATACTTCCCCTTCTTCTTTCTAACATTGTGTATCATGCCTTTTATACATGGATTATAATACTTTACCCAGATGATATTAAAGGAACCGTCAGGGGACCACCTGAAGAAAGGGCTGGCGTGTGAGCATAAAGCTTTTCAAAGGAATCTGAAGGATGTAAAAAACAGTCAGAGTTTTTAAATCACCTATAAATACAAACACTTTGTGGGAACAAGCATGTTAGATTAATATTCTATATTCAATAAAACTAGGCAAGTCTCTGCTGATAAATTTAACTCACAACGATGTTTTAAGAGGCCAGGTTTAGCTTGGAATGTCTGAATATAGATGTGTGGAAATACAGGGTTCTGCAGTTACGGCATTGGAAAGACACATGAATGACTGCAGACAACAACGGCTAACAGATGCCACCTAACTCATTCAAGTAGAATTCTCAGATGAAACCTCTATTTTGTTTTATCTTAATTTGATGAGGATTTAATTTTATTTATGTATTAGTTTGACATATTTTTTATTATTGTGATCAGTTTTACTGACCATCAAGAATGATGTTGAACTGTTTGTGTGACAAGGTCTTTTGGAGATACGGAACATACAGTCAGGAGAAACTTAAAGGAGTATATTGTTGCTCTCTTTCTATGTTAATAAGCTCAAAACCAGTTCTGAACTATTGAACAGTCCAAATTTTTTATTACATGCACTCACTAGTTCTAAAACTTTAACTTTTAAAAGATTTTTCTTGGATTTACAGCCTAAATAAAAAAGAAAAAAGAATGTTTTTTCTTTATTTCTTGAATATTTTTCCAGGCATAGCTTTTGTACTCAGGTCAAACTGTCTGGAAAGACACCATATTATTTCTGAACTTGCAAGTGTGAAATTTAAACAAGGAAGCTTCTGCGACTTTTTCTTCCAACAGTGGTATTGAACTTCTTGCCATGTTTATCATACATGTAAGCCAGGTTCACTAGACACCCACTCAACATACTCATCTTCCTTGTAGGGAGTCCCAACAATACTGTGACAAGGTGATCTAAACAGAGAGAAGTGCCAAAATGGAGTTTGGCTGTCAGTCAAGCAAGCATTTTAAAAGAAATATGACTGCAAAGGCCCAAAACCACTTTAAAAAAGTGATTGCACATTAAAATTTCTCCAGCAGATGGAAAAGTGGGACCACCTGGCAATAGGCCAGAAACAATTTTTGGTTTGCTTTTAAGATTTTCTGGATGCATGCCACCAAACTAAATCCAGCATCTGTTTCTGTGGCTGCTGCGTAGGGCAATAATAATTCCTCAGGCTAAAAGTTGTAAAGCAACAAATATCAGAGTAAGTCAATTGATGAGTGATCAGTAAAGGACAGGTGACTTCCTAATTCTAACCTATATGATCTGTGAATTGAAATACAGGTAGGGAATATAGAGACCAGTTTTAAAGTAAAGCCCATTATTGATAGAAGCTAGTTTTGCATTCTGAAAGAATATTTCCCATTTTAGTTCAGATTTACATACAAGTATGCATGGAAAAGAAAAGTCATCTTTCATAAGCCATTTCAACTCTGGGTTTAACACACAGGCCAGCACCCTAGAAATCAAAGCTCTGACTACCAGATGATTACTTTGCTCTTTGCTATCAGTTTGATAAGGTTGATAAGCTGTTGTTTTCTGTAAACTGATTCAAGAAACCTGAAACTAACAATACTATAAAGAGGATCATTGTGAAGGGTGGAGTGAGTCAAGATCCTTATTGTATAGATAGGACAACCTTTCTTGTAACACTCAAATTCTTGTTAAGAGAAAAATGGAACATTCCTTATATATGAAACCGATAATTTTTTATTAGTCTAATTAAGACCTTAGAAGTCTAATCAAAATTCAGCAAGGAGTTATTATTATTCTGGTTACACTGAAGCTTACAATTATATTCAATAATACAATTCAAATACATACATATTATATCCACTGGAGTATTTTTCTCTAGTGTTATGTATATTCTTCCAAGTGTCCTCTGAGTCCTAAACAACTCCGGGCAAGGGAATCATTGCGACAAGTCGCCACTATCCTGAGATACTTGCTCAGAAGAATATGATGTTGTAGGTGGCAATGTTTTCTTCCTTAGCCTTGGGCTCACTTTTAAAAAATATTTACTTTTCTATACTTACATCTTTATATATGTGATAGTGATGAAAAGAAAGAGCACCGTAATAGCTTTTAGGAGAAATGAAGCTTGTAGAATAAAAACAGTGTGAGGTGTATCGTGTAAGATATATGTGAGGTCTTTAGTCAACGCATTCTAAATAGTTATATTCATTTTAATTTAATCCAATTGGCTGTCCTTTTACATTAACATCTTCGTTAGTGACATGGATGATGGGATCGAGTGCACCCTCAGCAAGTTTGCCGACGACACCAAGCTGTGTGGTGCAGTCGACACACTGGAGGGAAGGGATGCCATCCAGAGGGACCTGGACAGGCTGGAGAGGTGGGCCACTGCCAACCTCATGGAGTTCAACAAGGCCAAGTCCTGCACCTGGGTCGGGACAATTCCAAATACAAGCACAGGCTCGGTGGAGAATGGATAGAAAACAGCCCTGAGGAGAAGGACTTGGGGGTACTGGTTGATGAAAAACCGAACATGAGCCGGCAGTGTGCGCTGGCAGCCCAGAAAGCCAACCGTATCCTGGGCTGTATCAGGAGAAGTGTGGCCAGCAGGTTGAGGGAGGTGATTCTGCCCCTGTACTCTGCTCTTGTGAGAGCCCACCTGGAGTGCTGCGTCCAGCTGTGGAGCCCTCAACATCAGAAGGGTATAGACCGGATGGAGTGAGTCCAGAGAAGGGCCATAAAGATTCTCAGAGGGCTGGAGCACCTCTCCTACAAAGAAAGGCTGAGAGAGTTGGGCTTGTTCAGCCTGGAGAAGAGAAGGCTCCGGGGAGACCTTATTGCAGCCTTCCAGTACCTGAAGGGGGTCTAAAGGGAAGCTGGGAGGGGACTTTTTACAAGGGCCTGTAGTGACAGGGCAAGGGGGAATGGGGTTAAATT
>NW_010248026.1:6175-37170 GCF_000690775.1 Eurypyga helias
AAGGTGTCCCTGCCCATGGCAGGGGGGTTGGAACTAGACGATCTTTAAGGTCCTTTCCAACCCAAACAATTTTATGATTATAGAGTTCTGCTAGCATGTCCCATTCTGTGAATCATTTTGTAGTCACACCTTATCTTCTCTTTTTGTACTGGTATTTTTCAAAGCCTTCTTACTAATATATCAAGCTTTTTCAGATATTTTAGCTCAAAATGGTAGACATTACAAATTTTATTTCCCTTTTTTCCAGTTTTCTGCAGCTACTTTTGCAAGTTTGGTGTAACTGCTGCTATCAGTGAGTGAGACACAAATGGAAAGTAAATACACTTCTTGGCTTGAGGATGGCAGGCTGCCAGCCTCCTGCTCTTGCCTTTAGTTCACTAAACAGTTACTCAGCCACAATTCATGTTTGAGAAATAACTTTTTCACCTTCTTTTATTCAACTCTCTTATAAACAGAGAACACAGAAACCATCCTCAGACTAATTCAGCGTAAGTAAATACATAACTTCACTAAACGGCAGGTTAGGAAAAAACATAGCTTCTCAGTTGAGGAAATTGAAGTCTATTATTTCCACCACACTTGAGAAAATAAAGATCATACTGTTGTAGAATAACATTTTAGTAACCATGAAAATACTTGGACGATGAAACTATTTCCTCTTCCTACATTTCTAGATGGACATGAGAAGAAAACAGAATGGTCAAACTGAAATGGCAATGCCTTAAGGGAAAAGACTTAGAAGGGGCAGCTGAGGTGGCTTGGGTTGTTGAGCTTCAAGAAAAGCTGAGGGGTGACATCATTGCAGTCTACAACTTCCCCAAGGGGGTAAGTGGAGGGGAAGGTGCTGATCTCTCTCTGTTGACCAGTAGTAGGACATGAGGAAATGAAATTAAGGTGTGTATTGGGGAAGTTTGTATTGGACATTAGGAAAAAGTTCTCCACTGAGTGGGTGGTTGGTCACTGGAATGGAGTCTCCAGGGAAGTGGTCACAGCACCAAGCCTGTCAGAATTCAAGGACCGTCTGGATGATGGTCTTATATGATTCAGTTTTAGGTAGTGCTGTGAGGAACAGGGAGTTGGGCTCAATGTTCTTTATGTGTCCCTTCCAATTTCACATAAACTATGATTCTATGATTCTTTTCCTCCGAAGACAAAGAAATGTTGCGGAGAAGAGCTGTGATATCATGTTTGCTAGACCTTGGCTGTGGTCTTAAATTATAATTTGTTTGAATCTAACTGCCATTTTTTCCACTGATCTCTGTCTTGGTTCAGGTCTGAAGAAAAGTAAAAAAATCTTTCTATAAAACAAGATCATGGGAGTTTGTTTCTCCCCTGAAATCTTTATCTTAAATTCCTCCCTCCCCAAAATTCTGCTAATAAGCTGTAGCTTAGGGAACTATATGGCAAGTCTGACATTTATACTGGGCTTGTGTGGCAAGGTTTTGGTAGTGGGGGGCTATAGATGTGGATTCTGTGAAAGCTGCTAGAAGCTCCCCCTGTGTCCAACAGAGCCAATGCCAGCCAGCTCGAAGACAGACCTGTCACTGGCCAAGGCCGAGCCAGTCAGCAAACGGGATAATGCAGCAAAAATAACTGAAGTGAATTTTCAGCAGAGAGAGACAGAGATGTGAGAGCAACAACTCTGCAGAAACCAAGGTCAAGGAAAAAGGAGAGGGAGGAGGTGCTCCAGGTGCCAGAGCAGAGACCCACCTGCAATCCTCGGGAGGACTCCACACTGGAGCAGTTGGATGCCTGAAGGAGGCTGTGACCCCATGAGAAGTCCACACTGCAGAAGGTTCCTGGCAGGACCTGTGGCCCCATGGAGAGAGGAGCCGAGGCTGGAGCAGGTTTGCTGGCAGGACTTGTGACCCTGGGGGATATCCGTGCTAGAGCCATTCATGAAGAACTGTAGCCTACGGGAAAGATACAGGCTCAAGAAGATTGTGGAGGACTGTCTTCTGTAGAGAGGGTCATCATGGTGGAGGAGGGGAAGAGTGTGTGGAGTCCTCCCTCTGAGGAGGAAGGAGTAGCAGAAACGTGTGATAAACTGGCTACACACACATTTCTCATCCCCCTACACTGCTGGAGGGAGAAGGTAAAGCAAAGGGGGAAGGAAGTTGAGAAAAGCAGGACTGAATTTGAGCCAGGGAATCAGGGAGGGGTGGGGGGAAGGTGTTATGAGATTTGCTTTTAGTTCTCTTCTAGTCTCATTTGATTGGTGATAAATTAATTTTCCTAAGTTGAGCCTGTTTTGCCTGTGATGGTCATTAGTGACTGATCTCTCCCTGTCCTTATCTCGACCCATAAGCTTTTCATTATATTGTCTCTCCCCTGCCCAGCTGAGGAGGGGAGTGACAGTGGTAGTGATAGTCTTGGTGGGCACCAGGCATCCAACCAAGGTCAACCCACCACATATTCAAAATGAAGGCTTAAATTTAGGTTTTTAGTTTATAGCCTTGTATATTAAGAGGTTGATTCAAAATCAGTTGAAACTGTTCTTTTTCCATATACATATAAGTTCATATTTCAGCAATTCAGCTTTTGTTAACAGCTCTCCAATGAACTAAAATTAATCCCACTCTACAGATCTTTAACTGCTGACTGCTTAAACATCCTAGAAGTTCAACATCATTCCATCTTTTTCTTCTGGAAACACATTTTATGAATTGTGTAGTTATAAAATAAATCATGGATTATTTTTTGTTTATGAAGGCACATACCATGGACATTGTATTTCTTTTAGTATTTTCAGGGGAATACTATATTTGAAATATGATCATGATCTTAAAAACTGAGCTCACTGTTTTTAAAAAAAGTGTAAACATTTTAAATTTTTTTTAATATTTATCTCACATTATATCTGTTCCAAACATTAGTGAATTTTAAAATAATTAATAATATAGAGAATACTCTTGCTGGAAATCTTAAAAAAATCCAATCAATATTTTCTACATTAAAAGGTTTTATTTTTTAGTGGGGTTTTTTTGTTATTGTTGTTTGGTCAGGTTTGTTTGTTTTGTTTTGGTTTTTTTTAAGACTTTAGATAATTTTCTTCTTTATCCATAGATGAATAGGAAACATATCCTTGCTAGTTTCAGGCAGCTGACAATATTCTAGAAAGAAAGGGGATTAACTGAAAATATCTTCATAAAATTGCTGACGATGCATTTGGTTTCCTAAGAGTGAATCACGGAATTATACTTATTTTTTAGGTTTATAAGTTATTTGAAAAAATATCCAAATTTTACTTCTGTGATTTCCTTGAAGTTAAAGTAATGAGATTCTGAGTTTACATTAATAAGAACCAGGTTGAAGTTATTGTTACAAGTATGAATGAAGATAAAAGAACGAGATTGCTAAATTAATATAAAATTTAATATTATAATGCAAACTAAAGATAATTTTCTTTTCATAAGTCTTAAAGAATTAATTATTTGTGAAAAAAATCAAGTATTGTATAAAATAAAGTAATTTCAAATATTAGAAAAAAAATTTGATAAAAACATGAAAGCTGAAAAGAAGATATCCTTTTCACATCATCAACTTCATCTGGATAAATAGCAAAATATTGTCTTTTGCTTACTATACAACCAGCACTCTTCAGCTGGATTGTAGACACAAAGAGCAGATGTTTGATTTAAAAGAAGTATGTAATGCCATGCCATAGCAAAAACAGGGCAGCTTAAGAAAATGACAGCACTAACATTCTGCTAGCTTACGCTAATGAGAGTTGGCAACATAACAGTGTATGTCATTATAACCTGTCATCATGAAAAATTATGAGAGACACCAACTTTCCAGAGCTGTTACATTTACTGAGGCCCTTACTATTTATTCTTCTGCTTGCAGAAGGGAACAAAACAAAGGCAAATCAGAAAAGTCTCACAACAGCCACTTAACATGAAGATTTTTCCTATAATTTTCTCTCTTATATATTCCTGCATGATGTACAGCTTACACAGTAAGCAAGAACATTTTTTCTTGCAATCAATGTACCTTGCAAAAATATATCATTTAATTGAATCTGTGCTGTCCTCATATTATACAGAAAAACATTGTTCAGAAATATACAGGTTACATCTAGATTTGTAAATTATAGAACTGGAAGAAAACTAGAAATGCCAAACCACGAATCTACCTGAGCTAATTACTCCTGCTGCAACAAGTTCCTGAGACAAAGCTATTTTCTCTGCCATGGCATTGTGTCATGTAGACATACCTGCTCACTTGGTGATAATGTGCATATTTCTAGAGCAGTGTTATAAATTTATCCCTTTTCTAAGATATTCAGAAGAAACAGAGAGAAATTCAGGTTAAGAATGTAGAAATGTGTTCTACTTATATATGTGTTCTACTTATGGGGTTGTTCAGCCCAGAGAAAAGAATGTTCCAGGGAGACCTGACTGTGGCCTTTCAGTACTTGAAGGGGTCTTACAAGCAAGATGGAGAGAGACTTTTAAACAGGGCTTGTAGTGATGGGACAAGGAACAATGATGTAAACTGAAAGAGGGTAGATCTAGACTAGATATAAGGAAGTGTTGTGATTGAACGGTAGCCAGCAACCAAGTACCACAAAGCCACTCACTCACTTGCCCCATGGCAGGATGGGGGAGAGAATTTGAAGAATAAAAGTGAGAAAACTTATGGGTTGAGATAGTTTAACAGGTAAAGCAAAAGCTGTATGCATCATGTTATATATCAGAAACACTACACCTACACTAGCAGATAAAACAGTCCAGAAACCATTTGATAGCCCTTCAGCCCCTCATGTCTGTACACGGTATGGCTGCATCCAAGTTGTCTACCACAAATGAAATTGCCTGTGGAAAGACTGTTAGTTTGTCACGGACCATAATGGTACTGATGTCCATGCTAATAATCTTGTAAGATGAAAAACCTGTTAGTCTGAAATATATTTAAGATCCTTTCTATTTTGACTTTTGTTTTTTTTTTCTTAAACCTTAACTTTTTTTTTTTAATATATTAAAACCCTCTCTTGTTTTGTATTCTTCATGTATTATGGATTCATAGTTAAACTCCTCTACCAGAATTAGCTGAAACTATTAAAAACATTAACTTGATTTCCATGGATGCTTGTCAGAAATTAAGTTACCTTCCAGCTGTCTTCTTTCCTAACGTCACCCACTCTTTACTTAGTGAAGCACTTTTTCATATCTTTTGGATTATCCCTGATTTATCTAAAAATCTGAAATTTGTTGAGTGTTTAAACTACTCCCCCAAATTCCTTTGAGTTTCAAGTTTATTTCCTCATTTCAAGTTTTTTTTTCTCATTCATTTTAGTTCTGGTACTTGGTTTTCTTCAGTTACCACTAAGACTTCTGACAGCTGCCAGGTCTGCTTTCATTCAGTCTCTGATATCCAGCTAGTAGGAAGAACTGATACAGAGAGTTCAAATAAAGACTGAAGGTGGAATAAGATTAAAACACCTGTGAGAAGATACTTGAATGCAATGTGAAATAAAACAATACTATTTTGTATATTAAAATCTAGAGAGGAAGAAATAGAGTCAGAACAAAAAAAAAAATCCCTGACTGTATACAAAAGAGTTGCTGGCTCAAGATGAAGATTATTTGTGGGAAACAGTAGCAGGAATCAGGGTGCCTTAACAATTAATGTTATGATAAAATTTGCTGTGAAAGGGGAAGTGACAATCCTATATTATTTGGCTTTACGAAATGGACGTGAAAGAGGAAGGAGGAAAATAGATATTGTTTGTTTGTTTGTTTCTGGGTGGTTTTTTTTTTTTTCCAGATAATGTCTTCTATTGACTATGTAGTGGTATTCCAGAAACAGGACTGATATATACCACCTACATACAGCTGACATCTCTGGTTTTTATACACATGTTGTGGTATACCAGTGTATTTTCCATACCCTCTGGAAGCTGTAACTGATCATTAACGTAGCTTGATAGGATTTTTCTTAACCTCAGATCCCTTAACAACTTAAAATGTCTTGTTTTTAAAAAGTGATCATGTTGTCAAGGGAACTTCATTCTGCACCAGAAAACATTCCCAAAATTATTGTCTTCCCATGATACATGAACTTTTTTCAGTCTTAGGATAAGTAAAATCAATATCTAGCTTTTGTTATAGATATTTTTCCTTTCTTTTCTGGTTTGTTTCTTTTCTTCAGGCAAAAAATATAACTTTTCATTCTGTAAGGCCACAGTGAAACACTTTGTTCCACTGGGAAGAAGATCGTCCCCTTGAGACTGGAACTCACTTTTAGCCTGAAGAGCTATGAGAAACTGAAATGTAAAGCTGTGATATTTTTATGAATAGAAATACTATTTTAGGTCATTTAAGTGCATTTTGTGGCTCCCTCTAGGCACCGTACAGTCAAACTAAGATTCAAAACTATATCCAATTAAATTTTTAAAGACTGAAACATTTGCAATTTCTTTGTTTATACTAAGAAAAATCCAATGTCATGCTGTAAATACATGTGGGAAATGGGCATTTCATCAGAACCAAAATAAAAAAAGAAAAAGTAGTGTACCCTACACTTTATCCCAAATATAAGGGTAAATACAATTCTTTGTATTAGTGTTCCTTTGTATTAAATACATAAATATGTTTTCTTCATTCCTCACATTACAGATGCAAGCCTTCTCCAAGTCTCTTTTTCAAGATGAAAAAATCAGTTTGAGAGAAGATGCAAAAAGGTACTAGAAATGAGGCTACTCTTTAAACACCAGCCCACCTATTATCCACTGAGGATTAGTTCCAAAAGACTATTTAAGGGTTGGAAAAAAAACCAACCTTTAGGAATATATTCAGAGCTGTATTGCAAAACAAACAAACAAGTATCTACCTAATTCTTCTGTAAAATTCAGTATTTTTCCATACTGTTTGGTCTAAATTGGACTAATGTAGCTACAACTTCTGCCTAGTCCTGTGCTAAGCATAGTTCAGGCTAATTCAGTTACATGCATTTATAATGCAACAGGTCCAAAGTCCAGTTTGCCTTCTTCTAGGCAAAACTGATAAACTAGAGTAAGCATATTTTAAAAAAGGGAACAGATACCTTCTCCCTTTTCCTGCAGAAGGTTGGCAGTTGTAGCTCTTACTGACAAAGTGAAAAATTAATATTTGAGGACTTCTAAGATCTGGAAAAAAGAAAAAATCTCACATAGTTCACTCACATATTAAAATAGAAAGATATAATCACTAGGTTTTAGAAGTTTCTAGTTAGTAGCTACTTTTTCAAGACTTCTGTTGAATCCCAGTGTTGCTGCAAAACCACAGATAATATCAAAGAGAAGGAGGGAACTTAACTGGGTACTGAGGAGGCTGGTGCATTCAGCCATTCAGAAGCCAGGGCTCCATTCCTTCTTTTCAGTATCTTTTAGGCATTTCTTTTGAAATAAAAATTATTGAATAAAATACATCTCTAAAAAACCCCAAATGAACTTTCCCTCCCCAAAACCAAGCAAGACATACAGGTAATCCTGGAAGCAGGCACTAGAACATTTCCTACATTAATGCCCCAGGCACTAAAACACAGATACGTCCAAAGCATAGCTTTTGCTTTACAAATGAAATGTTATCTGTATAACACACATATTATGTAAGAGGTTGTAAGAATAGATCTGATAGTCCTAACAACTATATTAGAATTCATTCTGTAGCTATAGTAGTGCCATACAGCTGAAACTGGAATAATAGCCTAAACAAACAAATGAACAAAGAAAATTCTTTATAGAATGCACTGAATTGAAAATAATGACACAAGTTGGGGATTTTTGTTTGTTTGTTTTTACTTTTTTAAATATCTCTCTGTGCTTCTAACAGGTATTCAGCAACAGATAGTACACATGTAAAAATCCCATTACACTGCATTATATTTCAAATAATTGTTCTGTTTTGTTACCCTCATACAGTCCATAAAAGTCTTATTTTGCAAGGCTGTTTCCCTCAGAGGAAAAGGAATAAAAAACAATAAATCGAAGAGAATTTAAATTCTTAGCAACTTTTACAAAATAAACTAACTGGTAAGTTACTATATCCATTTTAGATGCATAAAATCTAAACCCGAATTTCTTTCACTTCTTGCAGGATTATGTTCTTTCCCTTTAGGCTACAAAACCCATTGAGATCAGTGGGAAACTTGGTAAGGTTAAGTTCAGGACCTTTTTATGAGCATTATAGCAATAACATTTTATGGTGCTTGCACAAAAACTAATCAAAATAAGCTTTGAACTTATTTTCCCAAATGGTCCACAAACCCATCATCTGATCCATGAGAAAGCAATGGTTAAATCAGCAGATAAGAATCTTACTACTTACCACATATGTCTGTCTATACAGTGAACCAGGCATGGGGCTTTTGCAAATATTTGTAGATCAAACAAATTCAGGGTAGCTAAGTCAATCACACCAGCTGAGGGTTTGGCTCAGTAACTTGCATTAGTATTTAAGCACGAGATGCACTATACACATATTCACTTAAAATAATTTATGATTCTGGCTGAGATGTTGTTACTCTACATAACTGTCATAAACTCCGTTTTAGCGATTTTGTTTACTGGTAAAGAAGGAAGCTGCCTTTCCACAATAAAAGTAGAATCGAAGAGTGTATTGGGTTTGATAATTTGTTTACCTATTTGATGCATTAACTTACTGGTACCCGACAGCAATGGGAATGATGATGTCTCAGGTGATATATATTTTCCACACTCATTTCAGACACTTGCAGCTGGAAGTGGTCTCAAATGCTGGCGGTATTAACAGCTGTTCATATTTTCTTTCGTCCCATATTAAAGGCCGTAACACACTCAGGAGCAGAGCTATAGGTTCACTGATGTTGTGATTGACTTCCCAGGGAAAGTGTTCATCTTGTGCTGGCCTCCATCAGAGTCACTCTGTTCTTCAGCTTACTCCCTCATGAGATAAGAATTGGTCTCACAAGTAGCAGCAATCTGCACTCTAATGTCACATGTAATCTGACATTTTTCTCCTTGGACAGTCTTTACACTTTTCAGAACCTCTCACTTTAAATCAAGATGTCTTTTCAAGAGCTGGAAGTGCTGTTTGAAAATTCTGTTTACACCTGTCTCTATTTTTGGAACTTATCCACACAATGTTATTTTATTTACATTTAACATTTAAATTAGGCTTTATTAAGGGTTGTAGCATGTTCAGAGAGTGGAACAAATTCCCAGAAATGGTTCTGCTTTCTTTGAATTACCTGCAGACACACTCTCTTCAGTAGTTTCAGGCCTTTTAACACTCAGTGATGCAAAATTATCCTAGGGTCTGAGTGTCTGAGACGGGGATTCACTGTGCAGAAAGAACAGAATGTAAGAAATTTCCTGCAAGAAGTGGATGAGCAAGAGTCTTCACAGTGTAATCTCAGGGGATCCTTGCAAAGTACTTCTGAGGAGCATGCACAGTCTAGACAGGCATTAATTGGACATTTGCACACAAGATCCACACTAAAACTGCGTTCAATGAAAACATGTCCAGCAATCTGTACTGAATCTCAAGTTTTCCTTGCTACTGAGACAAAAACACTGCCTTTTGCTCACATGTTGTTCCTAGGGTGCTGTGTAGATACTCCTCTCTCTGGAGAGATATATCTTTGCTTTTCAAGGCAAGGTTATCATAGTACAGCCAGATGAGGAAGGACATCTTTCACATGTGGCTTTACCCATAGAACACATACAAGTTTTTAATAACTTTTTTGTGAACAAGCTAACCGAAAGTCTCACTTCTTCGTATTTAAATATCTTAAATATTATCTGTATTGTGAGATGTTTTTATTACTTGATCTGTATACCGATACAGATTTATCCTCATTGACACTGTTCTGTGCAGTACATAACATCATGATCGTTTACTGAGGTCATAACTTCCTCATTTAGACCAAAACAGAACCTTTTTTTGTAGAACACTGGGACATGTCCTATTGTGGAAGGGGCCTTATTCTCCCTCACAGGCTTGTGGATGCTTCAGGGAAAAAACAAACAAACAATCCCACAAATAATCCAAGCAGACAATAATTAATATTGTGGACTGAAATTATGTGAAATAGGTTCCCTTCCTGCACAAAGAAAAGAAAGACATTTCCTTGCAACTAAAACTGGTCAAGCAGTACTTGTGAATCCAGCACTTTTAAATTATTTAGTAGTTATGCACAAGATAGTCCTAAAGCTTGTGATGTCTTTTGTTCATTGGCATTCAAACCTTATGAGAAGAGAAATTTTTCTGTGGGTTGCTCATAAACTCTTCAGAAATTTATTACTGGACTCTCTACAGTATTATCTGACCTGCATGACAGATCACTGAAATTTCTGCTTTATAACATAAAATAAGTAATGAACAGCAAACAGCTTATGGAAAATGAAAACACAAAAGTAGAACAAGTTAGTAAGTTAAATATTTACAAGTTTAAAGCATTTGATTATCATCTGAATATTCATGAATGCTCTGATCCAGCTCCTACTTGCATGCATATTAACAGACATATTTGCCTATATTACTTGGTAGTCTTCAAACTTATGGGTAGATTCCAATATCTTCCTTTGCCTCCCCCATCAACTGATCTCAGAAATGGTGTTTTAGTTACACATACACTACCTTTTATAATCATACATAAACCTCTATGTGTCAACAATTTTCTCTCTCTTCTGTTGTATTTCCCTCCAAACCTTCCTTCCCCCAGGGAGATGATTTCTTTTTTTTTTTTTTTCCTCTGCAGTCTAAAAGAGACAGAGATTTTCCTTTCAGTTTTTGTCTTTCCAAGGATTGAGTTTAACAATTTCTGTATTCAGGTGAATATATAAGAGAAGTGTTTTTGGACCATCCAGCAAATTTCTCTTCAGAAAGATAATAACTGTTTAACTGTTGGCCTTGATTTCTTTGTATTAGTAAGCCACAAAGAGTAAGTATGACTGTCCTTTCTTCTGAAATAATCAACTGTTGGTTAAAGAAAGAAGAATTATCAAGAAATATCAAGTAGGGAAACCTTTAAAATATATGAACCCATATGCATCACCTGTTAACTTGAACAAGTGACAGCAAAAGCCAACGCTGTCCCTACAGGAGTCCGAGACATGAACTAATATGAATCTAATATCTTCCTGACAGGATAAGAAACTTTCTCCTGTTGCAAAAGTAGTGAATTTCTTGGACTTCTCTTGAATAAACTCCTTTATTTTTTCTTTGTTTTTTTCTTTCTTTCATCCCTTCACTACTGTTTTGAGAAAAATTTATTTTACAGCCCTGAGAAATATCTGGGCAATTTCTGTCAATGTCTGCAACCCATAGACTACCCTCCAATGTGGGGACATAGACTGCCTATCAAGCAACTAGTCTTTGATTTTACACTTTGTTTGGCTTTCTAAGTGTTTGCTGTTTGCAGTCCATTGTGTTATCCAACATATTCTCTAGACAGTAGTGCTGGAATAAAAACTTTCAAGTGATGATCCCAAGGTACGGATGTAAATACAAGTGTGTGACAGGGGTGGGTTTCACTATCAAAGACTGACATAGGTGCTTTTTTTCCTGTTCAGTTACATCTAGATAGCAAGTTAGGTGGGAGGATATTATTTTATTCAGATGTAAAGGTTACTTTATGAACCAAAACCAGATCCTGGAAACATAAAGCATAGAAAAAAATCTGAGTGACACTGACATGGAGGAGCTTTGAAGGACAATCTCAGCAGTAAGATTTGTTATCAGACTTGGTGGTCCTTCCTAGTCCCATGGGTTAGTTAC
This sequence comes from Eurypyga helias, assembly GCF_000690775.1. NCBI lineage: Eukaryota > Metazoa > Chordata > Aves > Eurypygiformes > Eurypygidae > Eurypyga > Eurypyga helias. Next base: position 17,920 of record NW_010248026.1, read on the forward strand.
TGTGAAAGGAAAGAAAACTTCTAGGAATAAAGTTTATATATTGCTTGCATACAATGATGAGGACTGCAGTTTCTCACTATCAGAAGTATCTCACCCTGAATCCTCACCCAGAGGATGCCAGAGTATATGCCCAGGGAATGAGAAGACTATTTTGTAGCTTACTAAAGTATTTGGTACTGGTAATCAGAGGGAAGCAAAAAGTTGCAGCAACATTAACATAAAAAGGGGATCAAAGTGACGGTGCCTTTTCCCATGTTTGAATGTCAATATGGTCTTGTGTGATTACAGCTCTCATTTAGAATGCTGACCTAGCCAAATAAAGAGGACAATATTTAAGGCATATGATTTTACATTAAATTCTCCCTCTGTCATCTTGAGTGACCCAAATCAAGTAGAAAGCTCCACTTCACAGAGCATGACCTTTGATGATACCGCAGTTTTTAAAAAGCTAGGCTTGAATAGTTCAGTGATGCATCAGTAACATTTGTAACAACAACCTAGTTTTAAGATTCAATTGTTGTTTCATTGAATTATTAAATTTTTCTGATGGAGTTAGTAATCCCCTACATTCCTCTGGATTAGTGTCTTGTTTTCAGTTTCAGGTCAGTTATAAACCTTTGTGAAGGAAAAAAAAAAACCAACCCAAACCAAATTTTCATACTAAATATCTCTGGAGAAGAATGAAGAGAAAACAATATATTTAGGAAGAAAACATCATATCTGCAATGTGTAAGTAAGTATATCTTTGTATAAGGAGATGCTCTAATCACATTAAATGATACTCTGTGATCCTAAAATCAAGATTCACTTAAAAAACTGTCAAGAGGCTAGTTCAAGCAACTCTAGTGGGAATTCATAAGAGGGCAAGGAAAGCCGTGTGGAGCAAAAAAACTGATTTGCATTCAGTCCTTTTTTCTCAGAGGAATAGAGCCAGACTTGCACAGAATGAGCAATACACTGATTAACATAAGGAATTGCTCCTCTATCAAGACCATTCACTTTTAAATAACTGTTAGGAACTACCTTTTCCTTGAGAGGGCAAACTTTCAATGTCCTCTTTTCTAAATTTACAGTACTTAAGCTTCAAATTAAAAGAATTGTTTCAGGCCATCTCAGCTGCAAAGGGCTTTTTAATCCACTACATTTTGAACACACTTACATGCAGATTGATTACTGAAGAAGTTATTCCCCCCCCCAACTCTTTCCTAAATGAAGCACAAACCCTGCAGTTAATCTTGCAAAGGTCACTGAAGGGACTCTAAGAGGATCTTATCATAACACTGTCAACTTCTGCTGGTTTCACTTTTCCGAGTCAGAGAAGCCAACAAAGATGGATTGTCTGTTTTTTCCACCCTACCAGTTAATTAGCATAAACAACTGTCCAACAAATCTCTTTAGCCTTCTTCTCAAGTCTGAAAAACCTTTCACATTTTTAACATTATATTAGTTTTATTTAATATTTTATTTATTAATCACTCACAGTTTTTCTTGTTTTGATTTTCTAGTAAAAAGTTTTTCTCTCATCTTCCATCCTCTTCCATCCACAGAACTCTCACTTCTATCCTTTTATTATCCTTTAGTCTGCCAAGCATAACAGATCTCTCCAAACATCCAAAAATCCAGACCACAAAAATTTGTCACTTTCTGAAGAAAGTATTGCCCTGAGGAAGGTAATGCATCCAGATTACTATTCTTTCATTTAACTGATTTATCCAAAGCCTTGCTGTGGATAAAGCATCAGTGGATAGATGTTTACCCACTTCCACGAAAGCAGTTCTCCATCACGTGTAACAGTTACTTGGGAAGACAAATGCCAGAACCCCAGAGATGCTCCCTTCCTCCTTCTTCCACAGATTCTATTGCTGAGCATGACATCATATGGTATGAGATATCCTCTTAGGCGGTTGGGGTCAGCTGTCTCAGCTATGTCCCCTCCCAACTTCTTGTGCTCCCCCAGCTCACTCACTGGTGGGGCAGTGTTAGAAGAAAAAAAAATGGGGTGTGTAACTGTCGTGGTTTAACCCTGTCTGGCAACTAAGCATCACTAGTCACTACCACTCCAACCCATTGTCCCCTACCCCACTCCCTGTGAGGAAGGCTCAGAGCAAAAACAAGGGAGGCTCATAGAAGTTGAGATAAGAACTATTTAATTATATAAACTAAACTTACGGAGTTACTAACAATACTACTGCTAACACGTAATTAAAAGAACAGAAAAATAGAACAAGTGATACAGGATCTCACCCCCTGTGGGCAGACACAGCCAGGTTCCAGGACACAAAAAAAAAAAAAAAATCTCAAATCACGAGCCCAAAAAGCAGATGGAGAAAACCCCCCTCCATGAGCCTGGGAGCAAAGAGCAGAGGGAGAGGAAAACTTCCAACTGCCCCTTCCCAGGGAAATGTGCCCGATAAAATACGATACTTCTTTGCTAATCACCCGCCACGAGGTCCGGACAAAGACCACGCTGCAGGGAGAGAGAAAAATACCATACTGCCGGCAAAACACGGTGCTGCTGGCAGGAACCTTTGAACCAAGCCCCACACACACCCTCCGGGTCGAGCCTCTGTAAGCTTCTCGCTGGCCCACTCCTACCACTGCTGGTACGGGGGGGGGACAGTGACCACCCAGTTTGATGTATTATGGAATGGAACAAAATCTTATAGACTGGAACCAGTACAGTTACCAACACTGTTTTGGTCAGAAGCCCAAAACCTGGTGCTATACAAGCCACTATAAAGGAAATTAATTCTATTGCAAAAAAAAATAGCACAAATCTTCATCCTTTTTACTGATAATTAGGTATCAAGGAGACAGAAAAGGCCAGTCTTTCCTGGCACAGGAAGCAGCTAGAATATAAATATGTCTCAGCTTTAAAAATAAGGAATCACTGAGAGGCAAGTTCACTGTGTGGTAAGTATCCATTAACATATATTGTGTTGGCATTTGAAGAATGTTTGAATAACCAATGGGATTTTAAATAAATTAAAAGCATAGTGAGAAACTGAAGCAATGAAAGGAATAGTGTACCTCTCATTTCCCTTACAGAGGGAAAGGAAATGTTTCAAGTATCAGCTATTTGTCTCTTAACAGATTAGAAAATTTCTTACCTTTCTTTACATTTTTGTGGGAGTAATAAAAATCTAAAATTGATACATTTACATATGTTTTCCATTTTCATTGTTAAGATGAGAAGAATGCTGAGATTTGTGAGGAGCTCAGCTACTCAGTTTTCAGATTTATATTTGAATATTTTTATATATGATAAATTAATTCTGTCTTGGCTGGCACATGCCTATTTATTAGTGTAATGAGAGGGACAAAGCAACTTAAAATACTTGTAGGACCACATGAGATGAGAACTAATGAAGTGGAAAGCTGGACATTAAAGCTTTCCAGAGGTGCCTAACCTGGTAGCAAGTTTTTATTCTGATTTTTATCTTGCCCTTTCCTGTAAGTTTTTATTTTTGTCAACAATTTTACTCAGATGTGGCCTACATTTGTGACATAAGAAGCCACATGACAGCATCTCTAGAGAACCAAGGTCCACAGGACACGATCTCTAGAACTTGAAGAATTAAGAGATTTCTAAAATTAGGTTGTAAGTAACAATAATTTGTAGGAAAATTTAACACACCGCTGGGGAATCACTGAAAGCAAAGCTGATCTCAGACCTGAAGGGTGTTAGCCCTGAAATCCCTTCTTCCCCAAAACTTTGTCATCTTGTCATTTGTCTGTGGGTCATCCACATGAGGGCTATGTCATCAGCCCTCATGGTAACACAGGTTTAACATTTATATTAACTTACACAAAATAACCCCACCATGAGAACTACACTCAGACTGGGACCGTCATATGTTTTATTAGCTTTGTCCTCCTATAATATGAAATGATGCTGAATAAACATCTGCAACATTCTGACCTCATCTGGATAGCCTTAAGGGAGTGTAAATTCAAGAGATTTACAGTTATCTGAACGAATCAGTCACATAGCATTAGTTTAATCTGCAATATTTTCCAGTTCATACTGTAGCCTCTCTTAGGTTGAGATCCACCTAATCTAAAGTTGAAATTGAAGTTAAAGCAAATTGTTGGAGTTTTATTTCTAATCAGTAGAGATGGTAGTCACCACCAAAGGATTATTCATCAAACATGTTTCAGATGAGATGAATCATCTCCTGGAGATGTTTGTTTTCTTTCAACTACCAAGGACTCTCTTCCTGGTCTAAATTTTACCTGCACAAGTTACAGTAGATAAATCTCCTTATTTTCTCAGGTCCTAAATCTTTCCCACATGTTACAAAGATGAATATCATTCTTGCTTTACTGTAACAGTTTTCAGTTTCCTCTGTCTGCCCACTTACTCTGTAAAACTATGGAAATAGTATTTAATAAATTAAATCCAATCTCTTAAGTAGACCCAAAAAAAGAAAAAAAAAAAAGGACAGGAATGTTAAAATTTTGATTGTCATAACTTCTGAATGCTTACTTTAACAACCTAACTTCTGTCCCACTCCCACTCCTCCCCCTCCCCCCAGTTACAATAAGAATAGCTTTACCACCCCAACTGTATGTCTAGCTAGGTTTTGGGATTTTTTTTTTGTAGTATAGGTTTTTTCCTATGTGTACAGCTAGGTATTTGCAGTCTGTGTATTTTAGTAAGCATTGTATCAGTCATGAAATCTTTTTGTGATCATGAGCTACTGCACAACTGACACATTGATGGTCTGTAATGAACTAACATAACTTACCTATTATTTACCTTAAATTGCGTAGAAGGGCTAAAGAAGTCTGCTGTGAAATAGCATAAATAACAGCTAAAACCTAAAAAAGGCCTTCTTCATTTCTACTAAAAAAAAAGCAAACATATCTTATTTTTTAAAATGAAACAATAATGGAGCTAATAAAGACTGGGTGGGATGAACACTTGATCTTTTCCTTTGCAATATTAGTAGAGGAGCATTGTATTAAAGAACACACTTTTTCAGTCAGTTTTGAGATTGATGTAAAGGGCAGATATAATTCTAGCTAAAAGACCTATTTAATATGAAAATAATAGTAACAAGCCTTTGCACTTCAAATGGAAACAATTCAGACTTTTAGACAAAAATAGAACAAAATTGTCTTCAACTGAAATGATACAAATCAAAGAGATAAATTAAGTCCTCTCAGATAAAATCAAATAAATAAAATTAATAGTAAAGGAAAAAATATTATTTACCTCAGAATCATTCAAAGAATCAAAACAGAAAGGGGCAAGAGAACTGGGAAAGGTCAGCTCCTCAGGCAAGAGTACACTAGGGCAGCTTGACCTATTTAGATTAGCAGAATGACGGTTAAGTAGACTTGTGCTTTCTTTACATATCAAGGTGTAAAATCAAGAAATGAGACAATATTTTTCATCAGCAGGACAATGATCTGGAGGAACACCTTCATTTAGAAAGTTACATACAATAAGCTCCCCAAACAGATGTGTGAGTTCCTGGAACAGCTGTCTACTGGGTATGACAGATGTAGAAGGCTGAATACGTATGTTCCACTTATGTCAGATGTATAAGAGTTGTCTCTGACTCCCAGAGTGGTTTCTGTGTTTTATATTAAACAATTATGAGATAAAACATAAATAGCCAGGGAAGAAAGGGCATAAGCCACAATTCTTTCTATGTGTCCTAGACACTGAAACAGACTTCCTTTATAGACCTGAAGTGCCTCCAAAACTTCAGCTTTTACAGTGAAGTGCTACATCATCAGAAAGATGAGTCCTCAAACACTTCTATCCTGTTTATTTTAGGCCTGATATTTAAGATCCAGTCTAGAGAGGTAGAAAGGAAGGTTTGAACCTACTGAAACCAAAATTAATGTTTATCACACCCATGTCTTGTGAGAACAATGATCCTTTAAACCCTACTTACATCCATAGTATGTAGTCTGGGAGCCCCAACAATGTTAAATATTGCAGAGGACTTCAGCAGAGGCCTGCCTCTTTAAGATTCAGTAATCTTCAGTACACAGCTTCTAATCTAATTTCCAAAAGACACACAAAATAAGCAGTGGGATTAATCTCAGCTAATTTTACCCATATTAATTTAGGTATTTAGTCTAACACTCTTGCATGCAAAATTAAAACCAACCAAACAAATACATACGCATGTATAATCCATTCCAGGGAGCAGCAGAGAACAACCCTTTACCTCATGACTGATGCCTGTCTGGCCAAAAAAGACTCTTTGTTTATCTTATCAGGGTAATGTCCACATTAGTGCTTAGCTTCATAGCTCCTAGAAACCTAGCAACCTTCTGTGGCTCAGCTAATAATCATTTTGCACTTTGAAGTTAAGTGTATCATGCCTACAGAGTAATTGCACGCAGCAAAAGGTACTGAAACAAAGCAACTCAGTGTGGAAAGACATCTAGAAAAAACTTCCATAATCAAAGAAGAAAAGTTATCAGCTCAGGAAGGTGATCGCACCCTATCTTATGGGTGAATAAATCACTCTATGGAAGTAACTGCTTTTCTCGCTTAACCATAGATGGATTAACCATAGTGGAAAAAAACACTATGGATTTTTCTGCTAAAATCAGATTAGACTAATTATATCTTCCAGATCCCCATTCACTGCAAGTGTGAACTAGATATTGAATGGTGATCTTGAATCAGTTGAGCCCTCGTGATGAAGGGACGACTCTCAACCTCTCAGCAATGCTCAGGTTAAAAAGTGAAGCGTACTAACTGCACCAAAAAAGTTTATAGAATTGTGGTGAGATTGGCCATTAATCTGCTCTTTCATTCCCCCTCATCAGCTGGACGAAGGAAGGAAAATATGATGAAAGGCTCGTGGGTCGAGATAAGGACAGGGAGAGATCATTCAACAATTATTGTCACAGGCAGAACAGACTCAACTTTGGAAAAAAGAATTAATTGAATTTATCACCAATCAAATGAAAGTAAAAGAGAACTAAAACCAAATATTAAAACATCTTCCTCCCACCCCTCCCTTCTTCCTGTGCTCAAATCCACTCACACTTTTCTCTACCTCCTCCCCCTAAGCAGTGCAGGGGGACAGGGAATGGGAGTTGTGGTCAGTTCATCACACAACAGAGAGAACTCTACAGACACCAAGCTCAATGGAAAAGGAGGGAGAGCAGGTGATCCAGTCACAGGAGCCGAGATTCCCTGGCAGCTCATGGTGCAGCCCATGGTGAGGCTGGCTGTGCTCCTGTAGCCATGCAGGGTCACAGGGGAGCAGAGACCCACCTGCAGCCCATGGAGGACCCCACACCAGAGCAGGTGGATGGCCGAAGGAGGCTGTGATGCTGTGGGAAGCCTACACCAGAGCAGGCTCCTGGCAGGACTTGTGGCCCTTTGGAATTAGGAGCCCAGGCTGGAGGAGGTTTGCTGACAGGACTTGTGACCCCGTGGGGGACTCAGTCTGGAGCAAGCTGCTCCTGAAGGACTGCACTCCATGGAAGGGACCCACCCTGGGGCTTGCTTTATATACTGCTTGCTAAATGTTGAACTGTTATAAATCATAAACTGGTATCATACAAGAAGTATCTCCTTATAATAGGACCTGTTGATGATAATTTTTAAGAGCATCAAGCTGAACTGGTAGGTTTTAAATTAAATTAAATTGAACTAAATTAAAATAAATTCCTTATTCTAGTTACATATCTGCCTGAACATTGGTACCTCAGCCCACCCTGTTCTGTCTGTGTATCAGCATCAATTGGAGGGAAAGGTATCCAAGCAGATAAACATTTTGGAAAGAATTCAAATGTAGGACTGAAAGACATCTCCTGGTGGCAACCAGTATCCTAGTCTGACAGGTAACCATGCTTCTTTTTCGTAAGTTTACAAACTTCTTTTATATTAAACTTCAACACAGATTTTTGTACTCTAACTCTTCTATCATCAGATGTTGTCCAAGGAAAAGTATCTTTATGAGTAATAGATTTGTGTATGTGTGATTTTCCCATCTAAATGTATTTACTATTAATTTATGCATATCTTTTCTTTGAAATAAATTGCTCTTTGCTTACATGGCTCATTCTCTTCCTTTATCTATAACCCTTGATGAAATTTTGTTAGACTTCATTTTGCCAGACCACTCAAAATCAATTCTTCTAAACTGTTCTGATTTCCATTCTGTTATTCCTAATAGGACTTCTCAGCATGTGTCTAGATAATTTTCCTGAACAAAGAAATTACCAGAACTATATGATTATTCAGATGAGGTTTCACAAGTTTTTGTGATCACACTAACCCATTAATTGACGATGCTGTTCCTAATACATTCTAGGAAAAGTTTGCTTTCTTCCAACTGCTTTGCATTATTTTCTCAGAATCACATTGTGATAGCCTGTTCTTTTTCCACCTCATCATTACTAAATAAAAACTTCCCATCTCCCATATTATTTCATTGGTCATGATCTCCTATTTTCTGAATAAAGTTCATTATCCCTCTGTTATTCTGATACAAGGAGTCATATTAATCCATCCACTTAATAATTCAGTTCACCTCCATATTTATGATTCTTTTCAAACATCAATCATCAGCAAATGAATGGTCATTATAGAAAATAAAGGATAAAATTCAAGACTATTTTCAAAAGCTGATTCTCATTACAAAGAATTGTTTGCACCATAATATCCCATTCAGTATCTTCTGATAGTGTTTGCCTTAGAGCATGCTACTTATTCCCTTTGTAACTCGTCCATAACTGAAATTAGTAAATGTCAAATACCTTCAGTATCACTAACAGTTTTTTCTTTAGCAACATGTGCATTAGTAGTGCTCAGATAGGTAAGATCACATAAATTTTAGTAGTTTTTAAAGTTGAAAACTTATGAAGAAACTTGTCAGACAATCTAGCAAAATCTTTGTTTAATCCAGGGTACTTCAGTCTATTGCTCATTTACCTTCAAAACTGTAATCATACTGTTATTAAAAAAATTGATTTATGGTTTTATGTAACATTGAGGTCAGATGTGTAAGTTTAGTCAGATATTTTCTTTCAGATATACTCAACATATTTGCAATTCTTACGTGATCAATTTGATTTTATAGATTTATGAAAAATTACCGGAAGTCAAATACCATGTTCATATTTTTTCAGAATCCGGGGATGGAGATTAATTGATCCTTCCATCTAATTCCATTAAGATTTTTTGATTAGGCCACCTTTATCTCTGGGATCTGTACAACTATCTTTACTGCAAATGGAATCATTACATTCATAACTCTTAGGATTTACCCCATTTGCACACATAGGTCACTTCATTTCTCTTATTTATTTTTTCCTACAGATACTTTTCTAAGACCTTTTTAATATATGTGTCTGTGCCAACATTAGCCTTTCAAATTCATCATTTCAATTAAAGAGTAAAATTTTGTTATACCTAGATGAAAGAGCTATTTAAGCAATCATCTGGATTAAGTCTGCCATCTAGGCTACCTTTGCTGAGGGCAATTCTTCTCATACATCTTGCAAATTAATCTTGGAATAAGATAGGATAGTGCAGAAATGTCCTCTTGGGTCCCTGTCTTTGTCCTTTAGCTTTCTAAGGTATGTATGTATTTATTTGTTTATTTTTAAACAGTTAATTTTAAGGGAATATATAATATCTGAGAAGAATCCTACCATTGTTATCTCAATAATGTTGCTCATCTGTAACAGAACTTTAAAAAGAAGTCTTCTTATTTTAGGAATGTCAAGAAGATTAAAACTGCTGAAATTTCATGTGAAAGATAGTATTTTCCCAGACTAAAGATACAGTCTAAATACAGAGACTTAATTCAGTTTTCCATACACAAGTATTTAGAACCATTTTGGCTGCCCCAAAGAGATCAAAAGCATTCAAGTGGATCTGATAAATTTGACACACAACACATAATGGTCTCTAGCTCCTACAGAGCAGCAGCTGGAAGCCAGGTTGAACACCACGGGACATTTCAAACAACACTGTGTATATGTGCAGGAAATGTCACACTTAAAAATCTTATTACAGGCAAGAAGAAAACACAACAAGAAGGAAAGCCAAAAAAATTATTCTTAGTGTAATGAAAATCTTTACAGTTTAGTTAGAGAATTATTATTATTCCAAATATAGTTAATATATAAATGAGAAAAAAAATAAAAAGAAAGAAAAAAGAATATATTAAGTTTATTAACAATAATTTGTTTAAAAATGCTACACACACACTTCTTATCACTGCTACTTTTCCTCTGGTGTTAGGCTCACCCTTATGATACCCTCGAGCTACCAAGCGTTTAAGGTACCAGCCCTCAACACACATGAAGGGGGAAATTCCAGCAAGTCAGAAGTTCCTCTTTCTGGAAGGAATGACATGTATGATAGAGTTTCTTCTTCCTCCTTCCCCTAGGATTCACTCTGAACAACTAGTCTAACATATTTTTACACTTTGATCTTTCTTTGCTGGTCTGCATCTCCACGTTGCATCCAAATTTAGTAAACCAGATGCATTTCACGTATGTTGAAAGCTCACTCTTTTTTCCTCTTGTTATTCCTATAATTGATTTTGTCCAGCTCCTATTTCTCTCTCTGATGATTGGTGAACTATTCATAGCACTGCAATCTCCAGTAACAACCTGATCCTCCCATTTCATCATCCTATGCATGTTCTCATTTCTACTGCATGCTTTGACCTTACTTTCAAGGCCCTTGCTATCATGCCAAGCATTTATTTCTCTATGCTACATCAATATCTGTTAGAATTATAAATACTGGTTTACACTGAATAACTAGTTGCTACCAAAATCTATATTAAAAAAAATATGTTTAAAACTAATTTTGACCATCTGCTAATTAGAAAAAATTCTGTATCAGCTAAATCAAGTAAAAACAAAACTCCAGAGAGGTCAAGGAAAGCTCATACAAAGCCTGATATCTCAGGCCTGTGGCCTTGGAAACTTAATACTAAGGCTGTGGCTGGCAATCAGTAATGACAATGTTATGCTTACTGGGTTGCTGGGCTAGAGAAATTAAGTCATAAATAACTGGAAGAGAGAAAGGAGAATTAACCCAATAATGATATGAATGTTGATATTCTGTGTTTACCTAACCCTTTGCTGTTCATCTACCACAGTCTTCTCTCCACCTCTATATTCCTTTTACTTCTTTTACATCATCTTTTCCTCATAGATTTCAACCTACTGGGCATGCCCTGTGCATGAATAACCAATTAAGTTTAAGCAATTAAGTTGTGCAGAGGATGTACTTTCAATAGCCGCTTTCTTTCAAAAACTATCTGGAGAGTGCTTCTTGCTGTCATACACCATTTTTATGTTTATTACATTTACACAGCTTCTAAGCCACATAAATTCAGTTACCCACTTCTGTTTCTATGAATACCTCAGCATTAATATATGGACCATTCATAGATGAAACACTCCATAAATACTGTCAAAAATATTTCAGTTCTCTAAAATGAATGAAAGATTAATTAGGTGATAAATAATGTAGAAAGCATGAATGAGAATAATCTTACAGCCCATTATTTAATATACTTGCAGAGGAAGGAAAGTCTTAAAACTGTTTACACACATAGCATGTAATATTTGTTATTCAATACGGACATCAACCCATCCATCAAAGGAAGAGCAAGACAAACTAGGCTTCGAAGTTTCATAAAGTAATTTAGTATATGCCAATTCATACTGCTTCCCCAACATGTAACCTGAATCAGCTCCCCAGTCAGTGTGCTAGCTACTTTGAATACTAACAGAGTGAAATGCTGAATTTTCTTTTACACAATATCGGAGACTATAATCAACACAGGGCAACAGGAGGTTAAACAGACATAACGTTCAGCACTCCACCACGTTGTCCATCTTATTTGTGTGTGGCTTAACCTAGGCAAATCTTGAAGCACACTTCTAGCTGACTTACCACCTTTTTGCACTATAGTCCCTGAAGAGATGCACTACAACTGTTACTGTAACACATGAAGACCATCTGCAAAAACCTTTATACTGCACTTGATAATAATATACAAGCTGCCACTCAAGCTTACAGGTCTGTTAGAATAAATCCCAATATTGGCAAATAACCCTTACTTACTGGGAGAAAAGAAAGGGATTTTTTGTAGAAAGGAAAAAAATAAGAATTTTCAGAATATCTGTTTTAATCTGGAATTGATTTAAATATAATATTTGTAAAGCACTAATCATTCTATGTCTAATTTTTTGTGGAAAGGAAAAAAATAAGAGTTTTCAGAATGTCATCTGTTTTAATCTGGAATTGATTTAAATATAATATTTGTAAAGCACTAATCATTCTATGTCTAAATGCAAAGATGTTGTATATTTAGTCTTTAAGCTAATGGCAAAGAATACCATGGTAGACATGTACCACCATATTTATCATAACACTCTACACATAATGATCTCATCTATCCTGCTTTATCCTTCTGATTGCCCACTACAGATGCTGCAGCAGCAGGTGGTCCTACAGTTCAGATGAAAATCCCCAAGCTCTGCACTTTCTCACAGTACATAATGGAGTGAACAAAATAAATGCTGTGATACTACTAGTAGCTATGATTGTGCAACATGCTTTCCAATTTTCAATGATGTAAAGTCTGTAGGTATAATTTTTTTAGTGTGGTGCGTAGTCTGCTAACTGTTGAAACACAATTTGCCATATGGAAGAGTGTGAGATTGAAAGTTATTGAGGCTCAGATATTAATATCCTTGAGCAGCCCTTGGAACAGTGGTAAACCTTGCACAGTTAAGCAGAAAAGTGTTATCATTTGTCTTCAGTGAAGACTTTGAATAGATGCTTTGCATAACCTTTTGGTATCATACTAAGATTCCTGGAAATAATGAACCTCCAAAGTAACTAACTATAGTCAGGCATAGCTATGCGAATGGTGTCTTCCAAACCAACTAATTCAGTTTGTTAATTAACTTCATATAAATTAATTCAGTTCTATCTGAAAATTTGGACTAATTCAATCCCATAAACATTTAGCTATTTAAAATGAAGGTGTCGAGCTTAAAATAATGACACAGGCTTTATCTTCAGTAATAAAAGCTTTTTAAATAAAAAATAATGGAAGATAGGTGAATAAAACATCCATACCTGGAGACATAGGAATTCTTTAGTACTCCTGGATCCATGTGTGCATACTGGGGGTCCACTACTTGGATACAAAAAACAGAACGAAGAATGCATTGGCATTTTTCTCCATTCTGTTCTTAGCTTATATATACAGTATGTAAACAGCAACTAACCTCTACCTAAAAGCTAGCCTTTAAAAGGCTCCATAGGCAAGAAATGGGGTCTTAATCTCACTGTCTTTTAATATAAAAGACATACTAGAAATAAATTGGCATAAAAATTCTGACAGAAAAATTCTTAAAGCTATTATTTTTTCCTCTAAAATTCCTGATTGATTGACTATTCTGTCAGATATGTTTAGTATAGAGATATTGCTGGTTTATAACTTACTTTGTGTTAGATTTACAATAAGAATTAATTTATGAGGTTAGTACATGAACTGAATGTGACAAATAGTGAAGCATTACATATTTATATATATTTTAGTATATCTGTTACATATAGTATACATTAAAGTATATCATTAATATATATACATAAATATGAGAAGTGCGTTGAGAATCTAAGAACAACAATAGAACATGTTGAATGATGGTTTAAGACCATAGTTTTAGGAAGGCTGCTCACTTACAGAACAATAAAAATGGGATTCATTTTACCTTATTTTAGATGCCTAAAGTTCAGCTAAAATTCTGGTGAGTGAAGGGAATTATGCACTAGTCTCATCTTTTCAGTAACTGTCTAATGTCAACATCTAAGTATGGTGAGATAAAGTCCACAGCAAAATCTATGGGAATTGAGTAAACTTACAAGAACCTTATTTAATTATATTTAATACAACCCACACTGGTGACTGGAATCATATTTCTAAATAGAACTTTTCAACAACTTCATTCTCTAGAAGTAAACTTTCATCTTTCAAGGTAGTAAAATGCTTTTATATATTACATGATATAAAAGAAGTGTGTGAAGACAAATAGCTAAAAATAACTTTATAAGAACTTGAGTAACATACACTTCTCTCTAACTAAATTATGTATGTAAAGAATATCTTTATCCTCAGTCATTTCTGTGGGAATAATTTTAACTAAGTTTCGTCATCTAAACGATGAATGTCTTCCAGTTACTCAGGCTTCATTTATTGACTAATAGAAATAGAAACTTTTTAAAGGTGATTCATCAAACATGGGATATATGTCCAATTTCTAGTTGGCAAAAACAGTGAATTGTTTTCTCCTTAAGTTTCTGCACTTCTATTAACAAGATAATGAAAATATGTTGGTGATGACATTGATTTCATTTTTTTAAGCATTTACAAATCCAGGCTGGAATTACATAGCTTATCATCTGTGATGAAACTCTTGCCAATTCAATTCATTATTTTAGAATGAATGTTTCTATGCACTAAATAATAAGCATAAGTATAAATCTGAGCACATATTCCCTTTAAATATTCTATTCGATTCTCTGGAACATGCAAGATGCATAACCTTGTGTATTAAATCCATTATATAGCTGGTTTTATACCATAACTGGATGCTGAATTCTGACATAGGAATTTGTGTTTGTTTGCTTGGGGAATGGGGAGGTTGTTGGTTGGTTTTGCTTTGTTTTGTTTTTTTAAAGCTTCACAAAATATAAGAATATTCCAGAAATCAAATCTCTGACCAATATGATGTTTTCGGATGGAAGGGTCTGCTGGAGCTGTCTAATTCAACCTCCTGCTCAAAGAAAGGAAAACTTCAGTGTTAGATCAGGTTGGTTAGGGTTTTATCCACTTAAGTTTCAAATATCTACAATGATGGAGACTCTAACGGATTTTTTTTTTTCTGGGTCACTTGTCCAAGTGCTTAGCTACTCTCAGTGTAAAGGTTTTCTCTGTACTTCAGAGCAGCTTCCTATGGCATCCTCTCTATCAATTCCCAGAGGAAGCCAAAGTCCTCACTCCTAAACTCAATGTTCCTCATTCTCTTATTGGCTTAATCCTTCTCTATCTTAAACTCTACCATCTCATAGTCACTGTAGTCAGGGCTGCCACTGACCATCACATCTCTGATCAGTCCCTCATTTCACGTGAGTAGCAGACCTAAGAGAACATCCCTAGAAATTAAGAACCCACTTTAAAAAAAAAATAAATCAAAGCACGCTGGGAATGTCCTGGATTGCTTGCACCCCACCATGCTTCCAGCTGTTATTGGAATGGTTAATGTCGCACAAGAAACTTAAGACATGCAGTACGAATACTACATTGACCTGTTTACAGAAGGCCTCATCCACTTCATCTTCTTGATCAGGTGGTTTGTAGCAGAAACTTACTGTGGCCCACTCTTGCTGACTTCTTTTCTGATCCTGGTCCATGCATGTGAGCTGTTCCTTTCCTCCCATCTTGTTTCCCATTCTCGTTTTTTCCTAAAGGGCCTGTGTCCATTCAGTGTTCCATTCATGCAAATTACCCTACCACATCTCTGTGACCCCCTGTAATGAGGTCACCATTGCTCAACTATTCACGTTTTCAGTTCCTTCTCTGTGTTTCTCATGCTGCCACAATTCATACACATCTTTAGTCACACTACTTTTTCAAAGACAGGTTGAGATTTTCCCCTATAGTTCTGTCACTGCTGCAATTCCTGCAATCCTCCCTCCCCTACCTATCTGCAGGCATTGGTCTCCAATGCCTGAAGACCCTGGTTTAAATAACTCCTCACAAGGATAGCAGGCCTGTTGGGAAAGACACTCTTGCCCAACTGAACCACTCTCCTTGAAAGTCTTTCCTCAAAGAGGTTCCCACAGTCACAGTCTGTGGGAACAAGTCTGCAAACAACACTTGGTACACAGCCAGGTGTTGATTTGTATATGCATCCACTCCTGGTTTGGCCTCTCACACTGACTGACAGTATCGGGAACTACAGCACAGTCCTCATTCCCTTTACCCTGATTTAGGAGACATACAGTCATTCTTTATCCATTCAAGGTCTCCCCTGGCAGTACCATTGATGCCCATGCAGATGAGCAGCAAGGGGGCAATATGATATTTGGGCTCTTGCTCCTGCATAGTCTCCATAAAAATCCTATTGATTTACCCTTCATCTGCTGTTATTCAGCCTTCCTACTGCATTCATCAGCTCTGTCAGATGTTGTCTGTCTCGATCAGAGTGCAACTCCTGAAGAGGAGACACTGAATACTCCAAATCATAACTTCAGGAACACCAGGCAGTACCTACAGTGTGTGACTGGACAGCTGTGCTCTTCCCTAAGATTTCCTCCCGAACAAAGGCCTTTGACCTGACAGAGGGTGTCACAACATCTTTGCAGGAGGCCATGCCCTGTGGCTACCACTACTGGTTCAACAACTTTTGCAGCACTGAGCAGCATCTACAGATCCCCTGTGGACCACCCTGTATGTCAGCTAAAATGGTAGGTGTCTCGTACTTGTTTGAACACCCTAGCTATTGTGCTTTTGGTCACTAATATTACCTGTGTGTTAGACAGAAGCTGACCTTCAGCTTTTGTAGCTTCTGCATAATTTCCCACTCGGTAGGCAACTTCTCACTGTCTCTTTTCATTCCCAACTGCCGTGAATGCTGAGTTCTCAGCACTCACCCATCTGTGCTTCCCTTCCTCCGCTTCCTCCTGCACTGTGCTCCCCCAACAATACATCTGCAATGACCCTCTGGTGAGAATAAAAGGGTTCAATAGCTATCATTTAAACATGTCTTTTGGGAAAAGAAACCTAGAAGAAACATTTTCAAGCCAAAAGGGTTCAGGCAACATGTAGGTCTAGAGATTCAGATTAGAAATTTGGACTCAACTTTCATCCAGCTCTGTGTTGGATCTTGCTGTCACTGAAGTCCAAGTTTAAAAAAAACCCAAAATATTCTTATTGCATTTAACGGGAGAAAATCAAATCCTTTGCAGACTCCCAGTCTTGCATATTTACAGCTATGAAAGAGCATGGCCTTAAGGGCAGTCATTTTGTAATTTTATTCCTGTTCAAACAAAATGCTCCAGCTACACTTTTGAAACCTGACTAAATCACTAGATACAGCTTGAATGTGTCTTCTTGTTAAGGGACATTGTACGGGGAAAAAAACCCTCAAACACTGCCACCCCACCCCAACAGCCTGAGCTAATTTTCATAGGAATCTGAATAGTGATCACAGCAAAGCGACCTTAATGGAGTTAGCTAATAATTTAACCTGCATGGTCATAGAGTTCTGAGCTTATGTTAGAAGTCAAGTGGTATGCTAAATAAAGCAGCACTAATTATTTTGATGACCACTTTCTTTGTGTCAGATCCAGCCTCCAACATATATTTGTGACACTGGACAATTGCCAGGATAGTCACCTCTGACGACCTCCAAATTGGGATCATACACTATAGTCTGTGATCACTGATAGAAAGTTTACACAATTGTGGCCCATGGTGTAAGCTATCCTGTGGGGTTTTTTTATGCCTTGTCTTCAGAATCCTTTAGTTCTAAAAAACATAATTATCACTTTAATTTCATTTTGACATGCAAGACAACAAAAAGCTACTTGGTAAAAATAAAATAGAATCCCCCTTCTCTTAACTACGCAGTCACAGCTTTTAGCCTTTCCTCATAGGAGAGATGCCCTAGCCCCTTCATCATCTTCATGGCCTTTCACAGGACTCTTTCCAGTATGTCATTGTCTCTCTTGTACTAAAGTCCAGAAGTGGACATGATCCTCTAGAGGTGACCTCGACAATGGTGGGTTGATGGGAAGGATCACCTTCCTTGTCCTGCTGCCAATACTTTGCTTAATGCAGCCCAGGATACCATCAGCCCTTTTTGAGGCAAGGGTACATTGCTGGCTGATGTTCAACCTGCTGTCCACCAGGACTCTCAGGTCCTTTACTGCCAAGTTGCTTTCCAGATGGTAGGTCCTCCAGCATATAGTGGTACATGGGCTTAGTTGTCCTCAGGTGCAGGATTTGCACTTCACTTTACTGACCTTCATAAGGTTTCTGTCAGTCCACTTCTCCACTTTGTCAAGAAACCCTGGAGATGGAATCTTGCAAGTTTCTGTTAACTGCCCCTTTGGGGATGTCTCCAGCTGTCTGCCCTTTGCAACACAGGACATGGATTCTTGGCACTGAATGTTTTCTATGAAGACTCACTCAATACTCACAGATGATACAGTCTGCTCACCTTCTCCCTCAGTTCCTTCACCTGGCAACTCAGGAGTTGTAACCTCCTGTGGTAGGGAAACAGTCATCCCCAGAGAGGCATCAGATCCTTCTCATCTGCAGCCTAAGATCTGGGTAACAGACACCTCCACTTGTGGTCTGCCTGGGTCAAGATCTCTGATGTGCTAGAGTTAACTTGTCCAGCTGGTGTTGGGGACCATACCAATGGTGCATCACTGAAATTCCTGTACAGTCCTCAGTAAAGATTGTGGGGACCTTTGACCCAACTGTTTCCATGCTTTTAGCTGTCTCTTCCATCCTTTCTCACTTCTGATCTGTTTGCTGCACTACATCTTTATATGTATCCACCAAGAAAACTACCAGGATTTTCCCTCCCACCCCAGGAAGAAATTAGTTACAATGTCCTTTCTGTTGTGATTTAGGCCCAGAATGGAACAAAAGACCACAAGGCCACTTGCTCACTCCTCCCCGAAGTGGGATAAAACAGAGAAAATACGTGGAAAAATTCATGGACTGAGGCAAAGGCAGGGAGGGATCATTCACTCATGGTCACAGGCAAAACAGACTCAACTTGTGGAAGAAAAATCAATTTGTTACCAGTCAAATCAGAGGGAGGCAATGAAAGACAAAACAGATCTTAAAAAAAATCCCATCCCCTTTCTTTCTGGCTCATATTTGATTCTAATTTCTCTACTCCTTCCCCCTGCAGTGCAGGGCTCCAGGGTCAAGGGATGGGGATTTCATAGAAGATAGAATGGTTTGGGTTGGAAGGGACCTTAAAGATCATCTAGTTCCAACCCCCCTGCCATGGGCAGGGACACCTTCCACTAGACCAGGTTGCTCAAAGCCTCATCCAGCCTGGCCTTGAAGACAGCCAGGGATGGGGCATCCACAGCTTCTCTGGGCAACCTGTTCCAGTGCTTCACCACCCTTACTGTAAAGAACTTCTTCCTGATATATAATCCGTATGTATTTTATCCCCTATGTACCTACAGAA